>NC_139646.1:30438958-30448958 GCF_964638095.1 Poromitra crassiceps | reverse complement strand
ATATATCACATAGAGCTCACACAGAGAGACTATATATCACATAGAGCTCACACAGAGAGACTATATATCACATAGAGCTCACACAGAGAGACTATATATCACATAGAGCTCACACAGAGAGACTATATATCACATAGAGCTCACACAGAGAGACTATATATCACATAGAGCTCACACAGAGAGACTATATATCACACACAGCTCACACAGAGAGACTATATATCACATACAGCTCACACAGAGAGACTATATATCACATAGAGCTCACACAGAGAGACTATATATCACATAGAGCTCACACAGAGAGACTATATATCACATACAGCTCACACAGAGAGACTATATATCACACACAGCTCACACAGAGAGACTATATATCACATACAGCTCACACAGAGACAGGGCCGCAGGAAGTACGGGTGTTGCAGGTGCAGCAGCACCCCCTAGTGGCGAGATGTTTTTTTTTTCTTTTTTTACAAATCGTCGCTGTCGTTCCAGGACCTCAAATCTCCAAAACAGCAACTTTTCAGGAAGTTAAAAAAAACCTGTTTGCTCTTAACTCATCGAGTGCCAGCCACTTTTGGAGAACGGACGCTCCCAGTGCCAGAGTTTCAGAGCTTTTTTCAGTGATTTCTCGAGGCCCACAGAATATTGTGTGATATTACTATGTAAACAATGAACACGCAAAAAGAACGATGAGACTCTTTTCTATCATCAGCAAAAACAGGTTTATTGATATCATTTTCCGTTATTTAGTTATCAGCCGGAGAAGATAGCTTGATTTAACAAAAAAGAGCAGTTTTTTTCTAGAAGCTGAGATAATGGCCCTTTTGTGAAATTAAACATTTCAAACACATCACTGACTCTGAAGCTAATTTTCTGATGTAGTCACACCTCAAAAATAATTTCCTTCAATAAAACAGTGAAGGCCAGGGAATTTTGTTTGGCAGAATAATATTTTTAGCTGCAACCAGCAGCGCTGGCCCCTGCGTGCGCTGCTGGTTGCAGCTTCTTGCTGATCTTGATTTGCTGCTGGTGGGCATCGGATATTCTGGCTTGCGTTTGCCAACCCTGTCCTGCTGTCTGGGTCTGTCTGGGTCAGTGTTGTGTGCTGCTCTGCGTGCCCCCCCCCCCCCCCCCCCCCGCCCCGCCCCGCCTCAACTGCACACTCCTCCTGTATGGGAGGTGGCTCTCTGCTAAGTTTGCTCTGCACTGTGAAGGGTGCGCGACATCCAGCTTTTTCCGCGTGTTTGTCACCAGCTACTACTGTATGCTTCCAGTTGAGAATAATAACGGCTGATCATGCGAATGGGCTGGCGCAGCGGACATGGAGGAGCTCAATTGTGGGAGCAGATTGGCTGCTGCCTGCTGCAGGCACATCTAACGTTAAAACGCTTCATGCATATCGATGCATACGGATGCGATGCGATTTCCGTTTCCCCAACGACTTATTCTCTGTTTTTCTCTGCCTTTCTGTTAACCTGGAGAGCACTGTCGCCACCTAAGGGTTCTGTAAAATAGGTTATAGACCTCCAATAGCTATAATATTTGTACAGGAGAGGCAGAAGGCTTTGATCGACGCCCCACCGTCAAAAAACGCAATTGACGAACATGTCCGTCCTTGGCACTCTACGTTACTATTTGAAATGACGAACATGTTCGTCCATGGCACTCAATGAGTTAAAATACAGAACCAAACGTCGTCAAAGTTGGCACATATCTTAATTATAGTTAGTTTCCCGCTGAATGTGTCATTACTTTATTAATATCTTACCTGGATAAGCTCAAATTATGTTTATATTATCAGTCCGACTTGGAAGCACTCTCTCCCGGCCAGTCAGGCGGGAGAGAGTGGTATGCTCATGCACGAGCCCCAAGCTCCGGGCCGTGGGGGCGCGCAGCAGCAGCAGCAGCAGCAGCAGTGCCCCTCGCCTCCATGGCCGAGGCGGGGGCTTTGGCATTGGGATGAGAACAGTCTGACATAATGTAGCGTTAACGTTACTTTATTCTTGTCAGAAAACACTCCGATTTGCATGTTAAAACAAGTTTGCAGCCTAGGAATAACTGGAAAACATTTGATTGATCTATTAACGTCAGAGGAAGCCAGGATTACCGTAGTCAAAACGATATGAGAAATACACAGTACGTCTGCTGTGTGACTTTTCCGGGTTTACTGTCCTGCGTGGGGGGGTACAGACGGAGGTAGGGGACGAATTTCGCGGTTTGACTGACAGATTGAGGGCGAATGGCGTTACGAGAATTACTCACAAGCTCGTTTTAATGCTTTTCCATTGGTTGCATTTGGTAAAAACCACACAGAGACGTGAAGGGTGACCAATGGCACTGATTTATGACAAAAAGTAAAAAAGTGAAAAAAGGGAGATTCGAGGTCCTGGCACAACAGCGACAAAATGTAATTAAAAATATTTTGCAGTGCACTATGTTCCTTTCTTGTTTGGGAATGTGCATTATTGATATACTGAAAATGGAGGCGATTTAAATTATGAATTTGAATTATCATCAATAGCAATCAAGGAAGGTACATGCTTGTAGTCTAGAGAAGAAGAAGAAGCGCGCATGCGTGCACATGTTGTGTTGAACCAACCAACAACCAATACGAATTGTTTAAGAAAAAAAAAGTGTCAATAAGAATTTATTTTTGCGTGCATGCGTGTATGTGATGTGTGTGTGTGTGCGTGTATGTATGCTTGTGTGTACATGCGTGTGTGCATGTGTGTGCGTGCGTGTGCATGCGTGTGTGTGCGTGTGTGCGATGTGTGTGTGTGTGTGTGTGTGTGCTGTGTGTGTGTGTGTGTGCATGCGTGCAGCGTGTGTGTGTGCGTGTGTGTGTGTGCATGCATGTGTGTGCGTGTATGTGATGTGTGTGTGTGTGCATGTGTGTGTGTGCATGTGTGCGTGTGCATGTGTGTATGTGATGTGCATGTGTGTGTGCGTGTATGTGTGTGTATGCATGTGTGTGTGCATGTATGTGTGTGCGTGCATGTGTGTGATGTATGTGATGTGTGTGTGATGTACTGTATGTGATGTGTGTGTGTGTGTAAGTGTATAAGTGTGTGTGCATATGTGTGTGTGCATATGTGTATGTGTGTGTGTGCATGTGTATGTGTGTGTGTCCGTGTATGTGTATGTGTATGTGTGTGTGTGTGTGTGTGTGTATGTGTATGTGTGCATGTGTATAGACAGCAGTGTGACAATAGGCCTTTCTAAGGTCGTCAGCGTGACGTTACTCTGCGGAGAGAACAGAGCGGGACGAGAGACACCGCAACAAAGAGAGAGAAGCAGCTACAAATTGCCTGGTGAAAAGAGACTCACAGTTCAAATTAGCCAATAAAGCCCAGGTCACGCCTGGACAGACCACACAGCATCTCACCATGGTCTGAGCTGTACCCTGAGTACGTTAATCTACATCCATTTGACATTTATTTCTATTCAAATGTAGCCCCATATCACTGTCAGTCATAATCTGCAGATTTTTCACCATATAATGATTCAACTTACAGCCAGTTTATATTTGCGGTTCTAAATACCTCTTTCCTCTGCTGCACAGGGAATTATGTGTTTTATGTTTATGGCACAAACAACAGTAGTTTGTTTGGAATCAATATAAGAATATACAATACACCAGTCGTTGTCAACTGGTCGAGCCTCATGACCCACGTTTGTCCTTAGCAGGCGCGGACTGGCTAATCGGGCAGATGCCCGGTGGCCTGGCCTGCATTTTTTTTTTTTTTTTTTTGCAGGCCAGGCCACTCACTGAACAGCAGGCCAGTATGTAGGCTATAAGTGTTCCTAGTTGCCCAGATTGCAGGCAGGCAGGCTGCAGGCAGCCAGGCAGGGAGGAATGAGTTAACTTTTCAGTCAGAAGCTGCTGAGACCCCAGCACGGGTGGGCGGGGCTTGCTGTTCAATGGTGCCAAAATGGAGAAGAAAAGAGGTGCAGAGAGGTGGAAGGCAATGAGCCTATGTTGTGTCTTGGCCTAAACTACAATATCAGTCATAGACAATTGTCTATTGCCTCTAGAATATTCGAGAGAAATTAAATTAACACTAATTTGTATTTATTTATTTATTTATTTATATTAGACTATAAAAAATCCCATTGTTCAAATGTAAACAGTAGTGGCTAAACTGAAAGTATGGGTTGGATTGCTTTTGGGGTTTTCTTCACAAAAGTGGAGAAGGAGGCAGAAGCAGCACTAGCACTGCAGCAGGTGCTCCTGCAGAGCTGGAGGTGGTGTTGAACTTATCAGAATCAGGAACCTTCAGGTAGGCTACAATTTCAGAGCATAAAGTGAAACATGTAGGCTATATGCTTATTGCTTTCACATTAATGTGCTTTATGGGATTATCAGTAGGACTGCACAATACAGTTTAAAGTGGAGATGAAGCAGTTCGATTTTTTGTATTTGCATTTAACCTCAGACAAGACAAGACAGGACACTGCACTCTTCCTTAAATGAAGTTTGCTGTGAAGCTTTTGTACAGAAGCATGTTTGTGTTTTTACGTCTTCATATTATACTTGCAGTTATCTAGGCAATGTTGAATTATATTAGTGAACAAATAGGTAACATGTAACATCACGTTAGCATTATATAAATCTCACTTCAAACGGCCCAAATTCTTCGCCTGTGTGTCCGCATGTGTTGGCCTGGCCTGCATGGTATCTAATGCCCGGCCTGAATTATGATCCCAGTCCGCCTCTGGTCCTTAGTCATTAAGTCGTGACCCTTTTTTTTTGGAAATGGCTTCTACACCCTGCTTCAAATCGTTCTTTATAAATTAGAATATAATGCAACTCATCCTCAAACCGACAACCTCTGGCAACCTACCACCCAAGTTGCCCCCTACCAGCCCACCCTAATGTAGCAGGCTGAAATCGGGCCTGATTCTGATCCTCATTTTGGTCACGTGCCTGCAATCAATAATCACACCAGAGAGAGTGCTGTTGTACTCGGATATATAATCACACCAGAGAGAGTGCTGTTGTACTCAATAATCACACCAGAGAGAGTGCTGTTGTACTCAATAATCACACCAGAGAGAGTGCTGTTGTACTCAATAATCACACCAGAGAGAGTGCTGTTGTACTCGGATATATAATCACACCAGAGAGAGTGCTGTTGTACTCAATAATCACACCAGAGAGAGTGCTGTTGTACTCAATAATCACACCAGAGAGAGTGCTGTTGTACTCAATAATCACACCAGAGAGAGTGCTGTTGTACTCAATAATCACACCAGAGAGAGTGCTGTTGTACTCGGATATCTTCACAGCTGTGATTTGGTCATAGAAGAAGATAATCACAGCCCTGACAATATACAGTAACAACAGCACAACCTCGAGTGTGATGTTGCTTTTATACAGCAGTTGTAGATAGATAGATATATAGATAGATAGATAGATAGATAGATAGATAGATAGATAGATAGATAGATAGATAGATAGATATATAGATAGATAGATAGATAGATAGATAGATAGATAGATAGATAGATAGATAGATTGATAGATAGATAGATAGATAGATTGATAGATAGATAGATTGATAGAGATAGATTCCCCGAAGGGAAATTCCAGAAACAAAGCTATTTATCAATTAGTCTAATAGTATTTTTTGACGTAATTTGAGACAACAGATGATTTATGTCTGTTACTTGTCTCCACCAACAAAAACAGTTCCACCAGGAGTGCACTACCAAGTGTTGCCAAGCAACAGGTAAACTTGCTGCCTGCAGTTTCCTGACTCAAGTGAGCTAAGCTAATGTTAGCTACTGTACTTTGCACTACTTGACACTGTAATCAAGGTTACATCAGAACAGATAGTGTACAGTACATACTGTGGTGTCTCGGCAGCCTAACCCCCGGCAGGTGAGAGTGGGAGGACGGCCAGCCACGACAGTGACATCAGAGCCGGGGTTCCGCGTCAGCAGTAAGAGGTAGTTCCCCAATTAGCTGCTGAATCAGTGGGACCGCTCGCAGCTGCGCGCTGTTAGGAGCGACGCTCGCAGCTGCACGCTGTTAGGAGCGGCTCACACGGCTGAGACTGATTCTACAATCAGCTCGACTAGATAGCAGACGGAGCTCTGAAGGTTCACTGTGTGGCTGGCTCTCCTCGAGAGAGGGGGTCCTCTCCTTGCTGTCGGGCGGTAGGTGATATTTACACTCCTCTCCTTAATGCTTCTGCTGTTAAGTGTATGATATTCTCTGAGCGCTCATCTCTCCTCTCGTCCATAGGCAAGATGCTGGAGCATGTAACTAAGGCAAGCTACTGGTGGCAAGCTACTGGAGAATGTATCAGAGGACTGGAGCAGGTATCAGAGGAAGTGAGCCCGGCCATAGGCTGGAGCCCTCACCAGAGGAAGCGAGCCAGGCAATGTACTGGAGCACTTGATGCAATGTTATGGAGAAAGCTCATCTGCTGTGACTCACCGTTAGGTGAACCCCACCTGCCTGGATTGAGACTTTGAATGAACAGCCCCGAGAAGGGAAGAATTTAAGTTGAATTTTGAATTGAATAATGAATAAAACAACGCTCCTTGCGTTTAACCCTGTTTTCCGTGTCTTGGCTTGCATCAGAGTTACCACAAATGGTGGAGAATGCAGGCACTCTGATTCAACGCCAACCTCACGCACTAGGGAGCAAAAGCTGGCTCTAGTGGCGCTGGAAAAAAAAAAAAGCCAAAGTGAACTACAGCAGGTCGTAAAATAATTTGGAAAAAAAAAAAAGTAGAGAAAAACTCGTCATAGACCGATGCCTACGCTCCTTGCCGCCCGACGCCAGAAAACGCCAGCCACTCAGGACCGACCCGGCCGGGACAGCCGCCGCCGTCAGCCGCCGCCACCGGGCCCCACGCAGAGCGAGCCGCGCCCTGATCCCCCCCGACGAGGGGAAACGGATTCCCCGTCAGCGCCTCGCCTGCCCAGCCTTCCGGACGGATTCCGAAGGACCGGGGTCCGAAAGCTCGGCCGGAGACGAAGGTCCGCCCGACGCCAGACAGGATGCAGCCCAGGGGAGCCCCTCCTCGCTGAACGCCTTGGGTGAGTTATGGAAGAACCACCAAGTCAGCGGGGACGGGATGCGCTCCACCCAGAGCGATCCCCTCCGCACGGCCGACGCCCGAAAGAAAGGAGAAGAAGAGATCCAGAGCGATCCCCTCCGCACGGCCGACGCCAGAAAGAAAGCAGAAAATGATCATGGGAAAAAAATGTTTCAGCAGGGACATGATGCGCTACCCAGAGCGTTTAAAGCTGGGAAAAAGGAGGAAATTTTTTAGGGGGAGGATGGGTGGCTGTGTGGCTTGGGGACGTTATTGAAGAACCACCAAGTCAGCGGGGACATGATGCGCTCTACCCCGAGCTATCCCCTCCGCAAGCCAGCCACTCCAGCTAAAGCTGCGCCAGCTGTCAAGGACGGCAAAGCAGCCCAGAAAGCGATGATGACGATGAAGAAGAGGACGACTCTGAAGAAGAGACTCTACCAGGGAAAGTGGCGAAGAAGGCCACTCCAGATGAAGCTACTCCAGCTGCCAAGGCTGCGACCCAGCCTGCAGTGAAGGCCCAGCCGGCTAAAGAAGTCAGAGAATGATGAAGACGAGGAGGATGATGACTCGGAGGAAGAGATACAACTCGCCGATGCCAGGTCCCGCCGCGAGGAAGCAGGAGACATGGAAAAGAGATATGGAAGCTCGCCGCACGGGCAGCGAGCTTAGGGGGAGGATATGTGGTGTCTCGGCAGCCTAACCCCCGGCAGGTGAGAGTGGGAGGACGGCCAGCCACGACAGTGACATCAGAGCCGGGGTTCCGCGTCAGCAGTAAGAGGTAGTTCCCCAATTAGCTGCTGAATCAGTGGGACCGCTCGCAGCTGCGCGCTGTTAGGAGCGACGCTCGCAGCTGCACGCTGTTAGGAGCGGCTCACACGGCTGAGACTGATTCTACAATCAGCTCGACTAGATAGCAGACGGAGCTCTGAAGGTTCACTGTGTGGCTGGCTCTCCTCGAGAGAGGGGGTCCTCTCCTTGCTGTCGGGCGGTAGGTGATATTTACACTCCTCTCCTTAATGCTTCTGCTGTTAAGTGTATGATATTCTCTGAGCGCTCATCTCTCCTCTCGTCCATAGGCAAGATGCTGGAGCATGTAACTAAGGCAAGCTACTGGTGGCAAGCTACTGGAGAATGTATCAGAGGACTGGAGCAGGTATCAGAGGAAGTGAGCCCGGCCATAGGCTGGAGCCCTCACCAGAGGAAGCGAGCCAGGCAATGTACTGGAGCACTTGATGCAATGTTATGGAGAAAGCTCATCTGCTGTGACTCACCGTTAGGTGAACCCCACCTGCCTGGATTGAGACTTTGAATGAACAGCCCCGAGAAGGGAAGAATTTAAGTTGAATTTTGAATTGAATAATGAATAAAACAACGCTCCTTGCGTTTAACCCTGTTTTCCGTGTCTTGGCTTGCATCAGAGTTACCACAATACACAGTGAAGCGTCCCGTGCTGTTACGCTGTATATCAGCACACATGGAGTGCCTCATGTCCAATCAAATTGCTCGGCCGAAACTAACTAGTGTATAAGCAGAGCAGTACTATATTTTTCTATGTTTGTATTTAGAATGCATAATGTAACAGAGGTTTGTAGTTAATGTATTGAATAGAACAGAAACAAATGGAATAGATATACATATAATAAGTTACTCAATTTACCTTGTCTCCAGAGGCACATTGCTACCCAGCACCCAGCTGTCTTGCAGCGGGACGCTCTCGGGGGGCGTGGTCTGCAGCTCGGCTGGTGATTGGCCGGCCACGGGGGCCGGGCTTCCAGTGGGAGGGGCTAACTGCCGCGTGGAATTCAGGGATTGGCCAGCGTGGTGCGCGGAGCTCAGGGACTGGTTGAGAGCCGTCACTGAGGGCTGCTGACGGTGAGGGGGCGGGATGGGAGGCAGGGCAGGGTGGTGATTGGGCGGTTGCTCTGTTAACGACAGGAGAGGTGTGATTAGGGGGGGATTCTTAGTTCATTTGTGTCAATTAACTCATTTGACACAATGTTAACATCAACGGCACAATGATAAAAACTAGTTGATTTCCTTTTTGACAGCTAGGTTTATTTTCTGTTGAATAATACATTAACAGTGGCTCAACAAACATTATAGATGCATGCGAAATACAGATTATCTCAGCAATCAACAAAGAGTCAACAAATATATGACATAAACAGACAAAGATCAACTACACACAAAACAATACAGTATAAGGTGTCCAGTTGTCCACAGAAAGTGTTTTTGAAGCTGCAATTCATTCTCTTTGGTAAAGAGATATGCCACTTTTTTCAACCGATTAATCAAAATGGAGGAAGAGGCGGGACTACAGATCAGCAAACATGGCGGAGGAGAGGCTCCGGGGGACAATTGTTAATTGTATCATCTTGTTTCTGCCCTTCACTGACAGGATTCTTGGCCAAAATATTTGACTGGTACTCTAAGGCCTACAAAATAACCCTTCAGCCGGAGGCACAACTCGTCATCTTCGGCTGCTCGGAGACCTCTCTGGGCTTCCCTACAATATACTATGCAACAGTCTCTGACACAGGGGACAACTGTTGCCAAAAAAACTTATTCTGAAGGAATGGAAATCCCCCTATTCACCCTCTTTCCAATTGTGGTTGATAGACATGATCTCTATTATAAGGATGGAGAGACTCAGGTCCCTAAGGACCAACTCACTTAAAATAATTCTAACTATTTGGGGCCCATTTCTAGCCTACCTCGATGAGGTGAGGGGCGACGGGTGAATTGCCGGCTAGTTTCTCATTGACCTCTTGCATGGGACCCCATACACAACATATCTTACAAGCACATAAGCACCCTATGCAGCTGGTAGCACCATATTACAAAATTGTAATATTGAGTGTCGATGTTACATGTTACAAGATACATGTTACATGTATGATTTTCTTTACTTTCCTGTGTCTGAGCCTGTTTGTTTGTC
>NC_139646.1:30411458-30433958 GCF_964638095.1 Poromitra crassiceps | reverse complement strand
CTCTTCACTAACGTTAGTTTGGAGACCCAATTTACCTGTTGGGCCACGGAATAAAAAAAATACAGCTTGAGTTCACCCAAAACTAGCAGCTAGTCCGCCCAGCGGTGAGATGTCACTGTAGGGTAGACATCTTCTCTGTGCTCCCATCCGGCAGGCGTTACAGGGCTTTCAAAGCCCGCACTTCCAGGCTGAAAAACTGCTTCTTTCCCAGGGCCATCATAGAGCTGAACAAACACTCCCCCCCTACGGCCACCACATCATCTCATTAGAAGGACTATGCAGACTTTATATTTTATATATTTTAGTTTGGTTTTTATATTACATAATGGTTTTATATTTTTGGTTTATATTTTTCTATTGGGACTGAAAAGTGGACTATGCGTACCCATACCTTACTCTACGTATTTTGTATTTTGCTTACTTAGACATTCTACTTATTTTTGCTTCTATCGCATTTACTACTGTTATTCTATGCTATGTTGTGTTCTTCTGCTTATTTTGCTTAATATTGCATTTACTACTGTTTATTTTATGCTATGTGTGTTCTGTGAGCGAGCTACTGTAACTTGTCCCAATTTCCCCCCGGGGATCATTAAAGTCTTTCTGATTCTGATTCTGATGCAATAGTCTGGCTCTGGAAGCCACTGCGTGTGTGTGTAAGTGTCCGTCTACTTCCTGCTTCAGCTACGAAGCAGCCACGAAAACAATATGAATGGTGGTGAACGGCTAGACGACACATTTTAGTTTGAATTTAATTGAAAAGATAATGCATGTCAAGACAGTTTAGTTTGTCTTGAAACGGAAACGTGACATTAAGTTTCATATGAAATTGTTCAATCAACGACATCTCTCGTCTCGCATAATATACGTCACACCAACATGGCCTGGCAGGAGAGACGTCATGGCTGTGTGTACTCTTTCTGATTCATAACTTATAGTGCAACACAAACTGCCACTTTCTTGACATGCAGTTCTCTATGAAATTGACAAACATCATATGTGTACCTCATGGCACAATTCAAACGGGATAACAAAATTATTGTCTCTCACCATTCAATTTTTTTTTTAATGTGTGGCTGGTTTGTTTCGGGCCCGACCAGAAAGGGAGGGACTTTGGCTCTATACAGTTATTACTTTGCTCCACAACAGCTGTGCCTCCATGAAATGCTTGAAATGCTGCATGAAAAAACTGGACCAGAACTGGTTTTCACAAGGTCAATCTCAAATCCATATATATAGGGTTATACATATCCAGGCAAAGCTGGGTTATTATTATTATATCTATCTTTACCACAAATAAAAAGCAGAGAAAGAAAAGCCTTTTGTTAACGAGTCCTTGGGTTGCAACTCTGACAATAAGGCAGAAAATGGTCTATTACACAGGGGTCCTTGGTTTGAAAACCCAATCACTGCTGGACCACACACACACACACACACACACACACACACACACACACACACACACACACACACACACACACACACACACACACACACACACACACACACAGCATTGCTTCCCTTCCACACACATATTGGACATAGACCAAGAACAACAGGGAAAAAGGGGAATTTTCAGCTAGCTTTGGAGACATTTTTAAGCAGAAATAAATGGTCCAAAAGCAGAGAGAGAGAGAGAGAGAGAGAGAGAGAGAGAGAGAGAGAGAGAGAGAGAGGACAGAGAGAGTTAGAGAGAGAGACAGAGAGAGAGAGAGAGATACAGAGACAGAGAGACAGAGAGAGATAGAGAGAGACAGACAGAGACAGAGAGGGACAGAGAGAGAGACAGATGAATTGTGAAGAGCAGGAAAAAGAAGGCGACAGACCCTGGCAAAGACAGGTAAACACATGCAAATGAATGGAGAAAGCAGTCAAATTAGCAGAGTGAAAATAGTTCAAATCTACAGAGTCACTGAGAGAAGTCTGTTTTTACAGCTTATAATAATAATAATAATAATAATAATAATAATAATAAATTATTTGTATTGCACTTTTCATCAGCAATAACATCTCAAAATGCTACATTAGTACAAACAAACAAACAAACAAACAAACAAACAAACAGGAGCATAAAAGATCAACCAAAACTAGAGCATAAAAACCATTAAAAGTCACAAAATAAAATGCCAGAGGTGGCCTGAAAGGCCTGAAAGACCTAAAAACCTAAAACAAAAAAGCACGAAGTTAGTCAAAGGTTGTTAAAAAGGAAAGTTTTTATGGATGATAATGCATTTTTCCATTGTTGAATGATACCGTTATTTAATTTGTGATCAATTATTCGTTAATTAGCCTATTGCAGACAGCCGCTCACTTGGACATGGACAGCTCCTTTTATCGTTCAAATTAAAAGTTTACGCTCAGATGTGGGCGGATAACATTTTTGAGATTTTCAAGTGGGCTATGAGTGTGTGTCACTGCAGTATAGTGTAGTGTAAAATAGATGGGTTAATAATAACAGTGTAGTGTAAAATAGATGGGTTAAGCTAACAGTATAGTGTAGTGTAAAATAGATGGATTAAGAATAACAGTATAGTGTAGTGTAAAATAGATGGGTTAAGAATAACAGTATAGTGTAGTGTAAAATAGATGGGTTAAGAATAACAGTATAGTGTAGTGTAAAATAGATGGGTTAAGAATAACAGTATAGTGTAGTGTAAAATAGATGGGTTAAGAATAACAGTATAGTGTAGTGTAAAATAGATGGGTTAAGAATAACAGTATAGTGTAGTGTAAAATAGATGGATTAAGAATAACAGTATAGTGTAGTGTAAAATAGATGGGTTAAGAATAACAGTATAGTGTAGTGTAAAATAGATGGGTTAAGAATAACAGTATAGTGTAGTGTAAAATAGATGGGTTAAGAATAACAGTGTAGTGTAAAATAGATGGGTTAAGCTAACAGTATAGTGTAGTGTAAAATAGATGGATTAAGAATAACAGTATAGTGTAGTGTAAAATAGATGGGTTAAGAATAACAGTATAGTGTAGTGTAAAATAGATGGGTTAAGAATAACAGTATAGTGTAGTGTAAAATAGATGGGTTAAGAATAACAGTATAGTGTAGTGTAAAATAGATGGATTAAGAATAACAGTATAGTGTAGTGTAAAATAGATGGGTTAAGTTAACAGTATAGTGTAGTGTAAAATAGATGGGTTAAGAATAACAGTGTAGCGTAAAATAGATGGGTTAAGCTAACAGTATAGTGTAGTGTAAAAATAACTAATTCACTTAAATCCATGATACCATTGCTATGGCTGCTACTACTACTACTACTGCAGAGAGAGAGAGAGAGAGTGAGAGGGTCTCATGGAAAGACTGTTATTTTTACAAGCCAGTCTCAGCAACCTGAGCGTGAATTATGGCAGTACGCCTGTCATTCTTCAACACACACACACACGCATGCGCGCACGCACGCACACACACACACACACACACACACACACACACACACACACACACACACACACACACACACACACTTACTTCATGGCTTTTAGTTGAAAGACAGCGCATTTGGTCACATACTTCTAATGTGGTACATGATAACCATTGCCGAGTGTTTATCTCTCTCTCACACACACATGCACGCACGCGGCCTCCGTTGCCCCTCCCTCTGGCTGTGATGCCCTGAGATCCCTAAGAACCTGCTACCAGCCTACTGTCAGTTAAGAACCTGCTACCAGCCTACTGTCAGTTGCTTTAAAAGTGTCAGTGGTCTCAGTTGAAGCTGAAGTTGTAGCTGCTCTATGTAAATGATGTGTCATTGGCTCATTTTAACACATTTCAGAAAAATCACTCTTCACGATGTTGAACAATGGCCTTTGTGCCCTAAGAAAACATGCGACGCCGAAGGCCAAATGGCCAGGCCCCTAAAACGATGAACTTCCCACCCTGCATGACACCTGTCATGAACATGAAGATGGCTTTATGAATGTTTATGGCTGTTGTCATAAGTGTCATTTGTTTAATTGTCAGAGGCCTTTTTGCACAGCGGCCATTTGTGTCAATAACATGACAACAGCCATAAACATCCATAAAGCCTCCTTCATGTTCATGACAGGTGTCATGTCAGTCGTCATACGCAACCTCAAGTCAAGTGTTACCGAGAAAACTAGAGCGTATGATGCAATGAATGCTAGCCCACCTTTTGAAGAATAACACTACAAAATAATAAATGGAGTGAAAGAGTTTAAATGACTGCCTCCTGAGCAGATTGATTTTAATATTTCATTTATTTTCATGATTTATTCTTACATTTTCTCATTTCTCTCAAGTATCCCCTAGTACCTCCATGTACCCCTAGGGGTACGCGTACGCCAGTTTGGGAAGCCCTGATTTAGTGAAGTGGCCCCTCAGAGTGCTAACTGTTAGCTCAGATTGCTAACTGTTAGCCTGGACTGACCTGTTATACAGTCTCTCCTCCCCTCCCTCTCTGTCTGTCCCTCTCCCTCTCTCTCTCCCTCTCTGTCTCTCCTCCCCTCCCTCTCTGGATGTCCCTCTCCCTTTCTCTGTCTGTCCCTCTCCCTCTCTCTGTCTCTCTCCCCCTCCCTCTCTGTCTGTCCCACTCCCTCTCTCCCTCTCTGTCTGTGCCTCTCCCCCTCCCTCTCTGTCTGTCCCACTCCCTCTCTCCCTCTCTCTGTCTGTCTGTCTCTCTCTCTCTCTCTCTCTCTCTTCCCCTTCCTCTCTGTCCCTCTCTCTCTCCCTCTCTCTGTCTGTCTGTCTCTCTCTCCCTCTCTCTGTCTCTCTTCCCGTCCCTCTGTCTGTCCCTCTCTCTCTGTCTGTCTGTCCCTCTCCCTCCCTCTCTCTCTGTCTGTGCCTCTCCCTCTCTCTCTCCCTCTCTCCGTCACTCTTCTCCCTCCCTCTCTGTCTGTCCCTCTCCCTCCCTCTGTGTCTCTCTCCCTCTCTCTCTCTCTGTCGCTCTTCCCCCTCCCTCTCTGTCTCTCTCCCTCTCTCTCTCTGTCGCTCTTCCCCCTCCCTCTCTGTCTCTCTCCCTCTCTCTCTCTGTCGCTCTTCCCCCTCCCTCTCTGTCTCTCTCCCTCTCTCTCTCTGTCGCTCTTCCCCCTCCCTCTCTGTCTCTCTCCCTCTCTCTCTGTCGCTCTTCCCCCTCCCTCTCTGTCTCTCTCCCTCTCTCTCTCTCTCTGTCGCTCTTCCCCCTCCCTCTCTGTCTCTCTCCCTCTCTGTCGCTCTTCCCCCTCCCTCTCTGTCTATCCCTCCCTCTGTCTGTCTCCCTCCCTCTCTCTGTATATCGCTCTCTCTCTCCCTCTACTCTGCTGCCTCAATACCCTCACCTATCTCTCTCCACTCCTCCTCTATCATTCTCCCTTTCTTTCTTCACCTGTAGCCCTCTCTTGGAAATCCCCTCCCCCTCCTCCTCTCTGCCTCTCTCTCTCTACCTCCCTCTCTTGTCTCACTCTCTCTCTGTCTCACTCTCTCTGCCTATCTCTCTGTCTCTTTCTCCTGCTATAGTTGATGTGTATTGTCAGATGCAGTGGCCATGAAAACACCAATTTTACAGCACAGGAATTCCAATAACAGTTACTGGGGCAGACGGAGAGAGTGAGGACCTCCCGCAACACACACACACGCACGCACGCACACACACACACACACACACACATCATGCCCACACACTCTCTCTCCCACTCTCACACACACACGCACGCACGCACACACACACACACACACACACACACACACACACACACACACACACACACACACACACGGCAGTATAGTCTTCCCACCTTGTGGACTCTTTCTGCATCTGTGGTTTGTGTGTTGCTACTGTACCAATGAGGTGAATTGCAGCAATACAGTTATATTGACTCACTATTTGACAGGCTACAGAGAGTGTGTAGACCAATCTACATATATATAGATATATATATCTATATATACTGTATATTTAAGCAATATAGCATGAGAGCTAGTGTGTTGTGGCAAATATACCCCGCTGATCAGTTGTTATCCCACTCGGCCTGCGGCCTCGTGGGATAACAACTGATCAGCGGGATATATGCCACAACACACGCTGCTCGAGTGCTATATTGCTTTTATAAAACCTTGTATGATAATATAAATATAATAATAATACTATAAGTCCGACTGGCATGGTATTCTGATAGAGTCAGTTGAAACACTACTGTAAGGCGGGATGAGTCTTCATGCTCCGAAAGTCTCAAGGCTCCTCCTCTGCCTCCTCTCTCTCTCTCTCTCTCTCTCTTCATTTCCTCTAAACTCCTCTCTCTGACAGTCATCAGTTTTCATTGACTTCTAGCATCTCCTCCCATCCTCTCTTTATCTGATTTTCTTCTCCATCTCCTTCAATTGAGTTTTTCTATCAACAGACTTGAAATGTAACAGAAACTGGTCAAGCTCTGTGTTACATTTGATTTGGTCGTCGTTGCTCCGCCCCCTCTGCCGATCTGGGTAGAGTTGTAGACTAATGCCTACCCCACACTACAGGATAATTTGCAAGATTATGGCCAAGATTCCCCCCTCCCGATTTTCTCGGGGGTGCTCCCGATTTGAAGCGCGTCGGGCAGATAATCTTCCCAAATTATCCTGTAGTGTGTGGGGTTCAAAGATTCACAATCGGGAAGACTGCCTCTTCCCGATTGTGAATCGGCCATATCTAACATGTTAGATATTTACAACCCGACAGGCGATTGCATCTTGAGCAGAGAGCCAGTAGTAGCTGCGTTTCCATTAGTTTTTCGCAAAATAAACTGGTCCGCGTCCACCCGCAGCCCCGAACAGAAACAAAGAACGAGGAAATTGTCATCGAGGTGAAATACCCGTGCGTCTTTGAACGGGACGGAAAACTAATGCTATACTGCAAAGCATGTAGCCTACAACAAGCGCTTAGGTCTCAGCTTCCCGCATCGCGAGTGTCCGCACGGAAAAGTGAGTCAAATCAGCAGACGCGCCCCTCCACAAGACACCTGTGCAGACGGTTTTCGCCTGGCCGTGCACAGTAGGCCTACACCCCGAATGGACGCGGCTGTCCGCGCAAATATTAGTTAAACAAATCCTTTCAGTGCAAATGCATTATAAAAAAAAAAAATAAATAAAAAAAAATCGAAAACGAAATGACACTACTACACCCGGTGCGCACACTGAATAGGCATTTTAAAAGTTAACGTCGAGCCCTGCTTCAAGGTGAATCTTCGGCATAATCTTCTAGTGTGTGGGGTTGCGTTTGAACAGACGCGATTGTGTGTGTGTCCCAAGATTGAAATGTTAAAAAATCGGCTCTCTCTGTCCTGTAGTGTGTGGGCTCTCAAGATTTTTATAATCTTCAAGGATTTGAAAATCCTGTAGTGTGGGGTAGGCATTACATGCTTTCTTTGATACATGTGCAGTCACCAGCCGCAGTTAAACCGGCAGGATTTAGCACGTGGGATGTTCACGCTATTCTAACCCTAACCCTAACCCTAACCCTAACCCTATGTAATTCTGGCCAATACTCACTTCTGTTATAGCATTTCAGTCTGGAATATGGAATATCTTTCAATAATCTATGATTTAGCTGCTAAATTGTCAAATACCGCCGTCTGCTCGCTACCCAGGCACTTATGTATGTACTTAACCTAAGTAACTATCCGGTGTACACAACATTGTCAGACTAAACTCTGTCTGTCTCCATGCCCCGCCCCCTCTCCTCTCATCACCATCTACATGCCCCTGCCTCTCCTCTCTCGCCCTCCACCTTCCTCGTCTGACCTCCTCTCTCTCTCCTCTCTGTCCTTTAGTATGGGCAGCTGCACCGTATTCACCCAGCCTCTCTCTCTCTCTCCTTATTGTAGTACCAGTGCACTGACCCCTCATCCATCCCCCTCTCTCTCCCTCATTCTCTCATTCATTTCCTGCTGCCAAGTCAGCCCTGGGTGCCCTCTCCCTCCAGCCAAGTGGTTAGTATGAGAGAGCGTGTTCCTCCAAGCCACCAGGCCTTTCTTCTCTTTCTCTCCCTGGTTTCCTCTGGCCTCTTCTAAGCTTTCTTCTCTTTCTCTCCCTGACTCCTCTGGCCTCTTCTAAGCTGACATGTTGTTCTTTTTTCTACCTGTCCAGGCTTCCCTCTGTCTTTGCCATCCACCTTCTTAGCTTTTCTAATTAACCAACGCTACTGTAGGTGTATCACCTGCATGTACCTGCATGTACCTGCATCTACTGTAGGTGTATCACCTGCATGTACCTGCATCTACTGTAGGTGTATCACCTGCATGTACCTGCATCTACTGTAGGTGTATCACCTGCATGTACCTGCATCTACTGTAGGTGTATCACCTTGCATGTACCGTTTTGCTCATTATGTGGTTTTGGAAGTCATTGGAAATGGATTTATTCTGTTGTTTCGGGATGAAGTCGAGTTGAATACATACAAATCAAACTGTGCTTCTCTCTGTTTTCCCCCCTCCTTCCATTTCTTGGATAATAAAAAAACAACATGAGCAGATGGGTTGTGGCATCGCTATTGCTACAACATAATATTATATAATATTCACCAATCACATATTATATAATATTCACCAATCACATAATATTATACAATATTCACCAATACCATAATATTATATAATATTCACCAATAACATAATATATATAATATTCACCAATAACATATTATATAATATTCACCAATCACATAATATTATATAATATTCACCAATAACATAATATTATATCATATTCACCAATTCACCAATAACAATATTATTATATAATATTCTCATTTCACAGTCAGGACATGGCCACACAACCTCTGCTTCACACCGCCCTCCAGCCTACAACTCTCTCCTCTTCCTCTCTCTGACTCTCTATGTCTCTCTCCCCTTCCTCTCCCTCTCTCTCTGACTCTCTATGTCTCTCTCCCCTTCCTCTCCCTCTCTCTCTGACTCACTATCCACCTTATTTTTGAATGCCCCACTGTAAAAAAGAATTGTGGGTACAAGGTCCGGTTTAACGTGACTCATTGTTGCCGCTTGCCATTTCCTTTATACTCTGGCTGCAGACCCGAATTATAAACCGGAAGCTGGAGTCCGTTATAAAAGTTATAAATATAGTCACGTTATAAACAACTAACCAACGCTGGAGGTCCGTATGGAAACTCGAAATGTGTGTTACTCGAAATGGTTAAAAGTTAAATCAATTTGGTGGCGTTTTACTGCCATGTAACATAGCTAGCTAGCCGCTAACATTAGCCACAGTTAGTAGCCGACTACCCACAATGCATTACGTTATCCCAGCACCCGAACGACACGGCTGTAGAGCAGAATGGCTCTGCTGTAAAAGGGTAAAATCCTCATAGACGGTTTTTTTGTCGGGGGCTCGGGGGTTATCTAAATTGGTTACACCGGAAATAGAACCCATAGTTAACGTAAGGCAAAATGGCCGCCAAAAATAAGGTGGATAGGCTCTTTCACACCGGCCTTGAAAGCCGAAAAATGCACGGAAAATAGGATTCGCGCCTCCGATGTGAAAGTCATGAACGCACTTTGGTGGATAAATCTTGTACGCCTTTTGTCCCGGGACCAAAGGTTGTCACAGCGCCGTATTAGGGGACAACCCGCCTCCACCTGAAAGCGTCGGAGCAGCAAGCTTGGCGGAACAGTGTGAATGTTTCATAAAAAATTACAGGGGAAATCACCTCATGCAGCAAGAAGGACAGTGAAAGTAAAAAAAAATAGCCTATACAATCATGCGCCAGGAGGAATGCTCCGTGCCTGTGTAGTAGGTTATATAGCTGTCTGTGGCGAGTTGGTCTGACGATATTCCCTCTGGAAACCAGCTCCAGAACTGCAATCTGTCTAGCTAAGCACTTGTGCATTCCCTACTGTTTGGCTGTTGAATGAATTACACAAGGTGACACCATATCGATCTGCTTAGTAGGAGAATTTACTTCTATGAAATGTGTTGTATAAATAAAGTTGGCTTTCCTTGAATGCAATTCATGCAACACTTCGCTGCCAGAAAATCGGCAGATGCACTCCGCGGCGGAGCCCGTTTTGGCGAGTCCGCCCACCATGCGAGTGCACCTATCCTCCCTGCTCAACGGACTAGAAGGAGGGAAGTATTGTTGTTGAATGAATTCGTTCATCATACAGTAGCCAGGCTACACTAACCTATGAAAATATTCATTTGGGCTAGGAGGAGCTGGAAATCCCTCCGCTCGCCTTTCAATCCGGGAGCAGGGGATTTCACCTGAAAGTACACAGCAGCACGGGAATGTGGCCGTGCTGCTTGGCTCTGTGTGAAAGCAATTTCTGTGGCGAGGCTGCCAGGCTTTACGGGCTTCCACGAACTACAATTTTGCGTGATCTGTGTGTGAAAGAGCCTTATGTCTCTCTCCCTCTCTCCCCTTCCTCTCCCTCTCTCTCTGACTCTCTCCCCTTCCTCTCCCTCTCTCTCTGACTCTCTCCCTCCCCTCCTGTTCCCATCTCTCTCTCCTCTCTGCCATGACGCTTAAGTGACTCCACTCTGCAATCAGCCTCAGACATGAGACGTGTGTGTGTGTGTGTGTGTGTGTGTGTGTGTGTGTGTGTGTGTCTGTGTCTGTCTGTGTGTGTGTGTCTGTGTGTGTGTGTGTGTGTGTGTGTGTGTGTTTGCTCAAGAGTGTGAGGCTTAAATCCCAGCTGCCAGGCACCATGAGGTTCATTAGTCAACGATTGACTATTTTCCTCTCTCTCTCTCTCTCTCTCTCTCTCTCAATATCTCTCAACCTTTCCTCTCCCTCCCTCTCTCTCTCTTCCTATCTACCTCTCCAAATGTCTCTTTCTCATAAGACTCGCTCTATTCTTCATCGATTAGCTCAGGTGTTGAGAACTCTTTCTCTCTCTTTGTCTTTACTCCTTTCTCTCCATTCCGCCTGGCCGTCTTCTCCATTGATTGGGTCTGGTGCTGAGGAGAAATATGTATCTCTCTCCCCCTCCCTCCCTCCCTCCCCCCTCTCATTCTCTCTCTCTCCCTCCCTCATCTCATTCTCTCTCCCCCTCCCTCCCTCCCTCCCTCCCTCCCTCCCCCTCTCTCTCTCCCTCCCCCTCTCATTCTCCCTCTCTCCCCCTCTCATTCTCCCTCCCTCCCTCCCTCCCTCCTCCCTCTCTCCCTCTCTCCCTCTCTGATTCTCCCTCCCTCCCTCCTCCCTCCCTCTCCTCTCTCAGTAGCTCATTGATTAGGTCTGGTGTTGAGGAGAATTGCCTACTTAGTCTCAAAGTAAGAAGCACTAAGTGTTTTTGGTGTTTCTCTGTCTGTCTGCTGCTGACCTCTCTTTGGCTTTCACAGAGGCCTTGTCAATAGGCTGGGCGTCACAGAGGCACACGCAGTCTCTCTGTTATCTTTTTTTCTATCTCTGTGGCGTCTCTGAGGCGTCTAAAGACCGGCCGGGCGCTGCAGAGTTTAGCCGTCTTTTCCCTCTCGGAGGAAACAGGCGAGCCATTTCTATTGAGGAGCGCCAAGCGATTACACTGTCTGGGGCCTCTCGGCTCTAAAGTCATGCGTGAAATGACTGCCGGCAGATATGTGCCATTCATATTGGCCTTTTATTCAAACTCACATGTGGTGAATGTTGTTTGATTACTTGTTGTCAAATTGATCAATAGTTCAAAATTCTACTTTTTATTTGAACTTTTATTGGTACTTTTTCAGAATGACAGAAGACTTGTGAATATAGTAAACCCAAACAACAGATGGTCAAATATGTTGGGGACACTACAGTGGCAGCAATCTTCTGCCATACCAAAGAAGTGAACTTTGTGGCACGATGAGGGACATTGCTTTAGAGAAACTAATGACATCTATGGATTATAGTTTTTCCCCCCCCCGTTGTTATGTTTTGTTCTCGCTTAAACCGAATGTTTTATGGTCACTCAAGATTATCTGGATGAAAGATGTCTATGGAGAAAATGGACACATAACTTACTTCTGGGGCAAATGAGGTCACAAAAGGTCACGTGCCTGTTGAGTTGAGCGCTGCAGGCCAGCTCAAACTAAGGCCTTACAATACCAACCTCAGCTATACCCAGGCCATCACCATCACCATCACCATGAACATAGACGTGTGAATCTTTGGGTATCTCACCATTCCATTCAATTTGGATTGACGATTCAAAATCTGTTCTCAATTCAAAACGATTCAAATCTCCTCCCGTCTGCTGTGCGCTAAGAAAGGCAGTTTACCAAGTGATGGCATGGAAGCAGAATAAAGTGAATGAAATGATGATGTTGTTTTCTTGATTTAAAAAGTTGTATCAACTGATCAGCTGATTGCTATAATGTAAACACGGTACACACAAAGGCAAACCTAACAAAAAGGCAGCGGAGTATCTGTCTTTGGTTTTGCTATGGTGCCAAACCCATTTCCCAGGTCTTCACCTTATGTAGCCACGCCCATTTCCCAGGTAGGACAGCAAAGCAGAAGCACTGTCACTATCTCGGGCACTGCCTCTATTCACGAGTTTCCTGGTGAGACCGTGACACCCTCCCTCCCTGTTTCCAGCTGCCGGTTGCCTGTTTCCGCCCAGGACCGTGCATAGCGAAAGAGACTGAAAATAATCATAATAATTGTTGTGACTTTGTACCTACCTATGTCTTGTAATGGAGCCCCCAGCACAATAATTTCACACATGCATAATTGTACAACGGAGTGACAATATCTTGAATCTTGAAAGAGAGAGCGCTAAAGCTCCGTTCAATGACCAAATATAAGAGTTCCGGTTTGGACGTTTAGCCTTCAAAATAAAAGTGGCCGCTATGCAACCACATACTATTTTTTTATCAACTTCGGCTAAAATAAGCCCGTACAGTACCAGTGAATTGACATTCACCTCGTTTTTGTATAATATCGCCGCTAAGCAACCACACAACGTTACTATTTTTAGCCATTTCGGATAAAATAAGCCAAACGTTCCCACTCTTTGACAGCGGCGCGCACCTCCTTGCCAGTGAAAAAATGTATATATATATATATATATATATATATATATATATATATATATATATATATCCCCCTCCCTCTGATGCTTCACACAGCATCCACCCTGTCCCAGTAAACAGCCTGCTTCCTCTACTACTGCTCTCTATGCTCTTCCTCCTCCCCTACTTGGCTTCCTCCTATAAACAGGGAGTGTGTGTGTGTGTGTGTGTGTGTGTGTGTGTGTGTGTGTGTGTGTGTGTGTGTGCATGTGTGTGTATTTAGTATGTCCTCTCTCTCTCTCTCTTTTACTTTCATGCCGTGCTCGATTTCCCAAAAAGGCAGTGGAGGAGTGATAAAAAAAAAAAGTAGGGAAAGATACGCATTGAAAAACCCCAGGAAGTGGTGAGACTGATATTTTAGATGTTTGGCTGAACATTGCATGGTTAGGTCAGGCTGGGACTACTTTAAGCAAAAAAAAAGGACCTCACACACACACACAGACACACACACACACACACACACACACACACACACAACCTTTTAGCCATTAGCAGTCCCTTTTAGAGAGCTGTTTCTGATTATGTTTAGATGGCAATGTATATATGAGGAGACGTCTGTCTGTCTCACTCTCTCTATCACTCTATCTCTACACTGCTGTGGTCTCACTCTTTCTCTCCGTCTGTTTCTCTCACTCTCTCCCTCCATCTCTCCTCCTCCTTTATCCCCTCCCTGCTCCCTCCCTCCATCTCTCCTCCTCCTTCATCCCTCCTCCCTGCTCCCTCCCTCCTGTAAACGGACTGTCATTGTGGCCGTCTCTGTTCCTTTCTTCAAAACCGTCAAAGTCTGCTTTCTATCGAAACATGTAACAAAGAGAGGGCTGATGGGGGGGTGGCCGTGTGACGCAGCACATCTGGAGCGAGTCAACTCTCAGAGGCAAACAGGTCTCACATCAGCGCTCGGATTTGGACCCAATATGGCCCCTGTGGCCCCGGCCGTTTAAACAGACACATTTGGGTTTCATCCACAACTTGTGTCCTAACGTTTCCCATGTGGCGAGCCACCGGCGCCGGGCCTGACGACAGCCACACCGGGCCTGACCTGGGCCTGACGACAGCCACACTGGACCTGACCTGGGCCTGACGACAGCCACACCGGACCTGACCTGGGCCTGACGACAGCCACACCGGACCTGACCTGGGCCTGACATCAGCCACACTGGACCTGACCTGGGCATCGGCGCCGGGCCTGACATCAGCCACACCGGGCCTGACCTGGGCTTTTGAAGAATGTAGAGCTCTTATAATAAGCTCTTGGACCTGCTGTTAGTGTCCACAATGGAGAAGGAGAACTTCCCCCTTTAACTGTACCAGTCTGTCAGGCTCAATGCTTTGCAGCAGAGTGGTCATCTAGCTTTTTTGGTGTATCCACTATAGGGATGGCCATGAGTATTTGAGTACCCGAGTACCCCTTCAAGACGTCAGTATTCAAGTAACGTTTCAATCATTCTGGTCACATTTGTTTATTTTATCAATTAACTTATCAGAATCTGACAACGCAGGGAAAATCCTGGTGCAAAGGACAAAGACGGACACACAGACACACGCTTCCCCATAGTGCAGGTGCTAGGTGCTTGCACTAGTTGACTACTTGACTCCAGCACCGTTTCCCATAACGTTAGCATAACATTAGCATAACGTTTCCCATAATGTTAATATATATATAATATAATATAGGGTTATAGCGATCATAATGGCAGTTTGGATTACCGGACATGTAGGCTATTGGAAATATCTGATAAGCCTTTCTTGTTCCACAACACTGCTAGAAGAGCTGGTACAAAGGACAAAGACGGACAGACAGACATAGTGCTAGGTGCTAGGTGCTAGGTGCTAGGTGCTAACCCTAACCCAATAAAACTCATTACAAACTTTTCACTAGTTGACTACTTGACTCCAGCACCGTTTCCCATAACGTTAGCAACAACAGATTTGGATGAAGGGCTGGCCGGATGGTGGAGATATAAGATGTTGTAATCATTGGATTTACAGTACGTCGTACTGCGTTAATGTAACACAGTTACTGTAACTACATTACTGTAACTACATTACTGTAACTGTGTTACTATAACTGCATTACTGTAACACAGTTACTGTAACAGCGATCATAATGGCAGTTTGGATTACCGGACATGTATGCTATTGGAACTATCTGATAAGCCTTTTCTTGTTCCACAACACTGCTAGAAGAGCTAACCAACTGATTACTGAGCTACAGTGGCAGCTGCCAAGCTAACGTCATATCGTGATCTGCTTTGTATTTCTCCTCACAAAAAGCGCTTCCTGCATCCCCTACATGGCAGATTAGCCCTGATCTATCATTAGATAGGCATAGATATTCTTACAGGCAGAGACTCAATTAACTGTTTCACGTACCTGAACTTTGGTTCTGCTTGTGTGTTTCAATTTGGACAGGCACCATTAAACCTTTTCCCCCTGATTACCCGAGTACTTGTTAATTATGTAATGAGAGGTAGACTACTCATATATTGAAATGACATAAAATGCTCATCCCTAGTATCCACTTTCACTCAAACATCAAATCAGTATCTTTCCATTTATTTTAGGTGGATTAGAACTCCTTAAGGCAGAGTGAGGCAGCTTTCACGACAGGTTTTACAGACTGTTGAAGCAAATATTACAACACCCCACTGGAATGATTGATCTGATCAGACATCTGATAAAAAAAGAATAATTCAAACATATTGACAAGCTGTGATCAGTGAGGAACCCTATCAAACATATTGACAAGCTGTGGTCAGGAAGGAACCCTATCAAACATATTGACAAGCTGTGATCAGTGAGGAACCCTATCAAACATATTGACAAGCTGTGGTCAGGAAGGAACCCTATCAAACATATTGACAAAATGTGATCAGTGAGGAACCCTATCAAACATATTGACAAGCTGTGGTCAGTGAGGAACCCTATCAAACATATTGACAAGCTGTGATCAGTGAGGAACCCTATCAAACATATTGACAAGCTGTGGTCAGGAAGGAACCCTATCAAACATATTGACAAGCTGTGGTCAGGAAGGAACCCTATCAAACATATTGACAAAATGTGATCAGTGAGGAACCCTATCAAACATATTGACAAGCTGTGGTCAGTGAGGAACCCTATCAAACATATTGACAAGCTGTGATCAGTGAGGAACCCTATCAAACATATTGACAAGCTGTGGTCAGGGAGGAACCCTATCAAACATATTGACAAGCTGTGGTCAGGAAGGAACCCTATCAAACATATTGACAAGCTGTGGTCAGGAAGGAACCCTATCAAACATATTGACAAGCTGTGGTCAGTGAGGATCCCTATCGGCCCCATGTATCCGTCTAGACAAGCAGTTTTAAAAGTGAGGTGCGGCTCCACTAGACGTGACGCGGAAAAATCTGAGAGAAGAAAATGCACAGCCTCCATCGGACATCGGACATGTCCGCCAGTCACAGAAGTAGCTTACGCGGTTGTGTGCAGAGAGCCTGCGCGCACACCCTCTGATGACGGAATTTACGTCACGTGGACCCAGACGCACTTGCGGATCCACAAAGTATAACTAGGGCTTCAGCTGGAGGCAGTGCGCCCGCAGTCTGGCTGCCTCTGTTGAGGTGAGCTCAGGCTCAGGACGAAGGAAATCGCGATTTTTTTAAATGCGTGTTTCACAAATCTGATTGCAGGAGTTCTTTGTATGTACATCAAACACATATGGTCATATTTTTGTATCTGTTGAGGAGCTATTTCAGACGAATTTTACAAGATTTATGGGGCACAGCTCTCTATATGTTCTCTGAGGGGAGGCTCAGTCTCTCACACTTTGAAAAGCCCTGGTCTAGACTCTAGTGTCGAATCAGGGGTGAAACCCATTCTGGGCTCAGACCCATGGTGTGACAAAGCCTGCCAGTTTCTAAAGAGAGATCAAACTGGAATAGATGTTTTTGAGCCAGCATGGCCTTTGTCTGAACTCTGCTGTTCCATAGCTGGCAAGACACTTCTTTCACAGCATTTCCCCCCCAACTCTTTTGCATTTCAAATGACGTGGACTCCTTCATCTATTTACCGTTGCACAAGAGCAGCGGTAAGTCAGCGCATTCCTTTCCAGAAAAGCCCTCGCACCACAACCATTCAGAATGTGCTCGTCTTATGTGGGGAGCCACATTGGGCTCGCAGCCCATTCTGGGTCCTGACCCAGACCTTGAAATACACAGAACCATCTCCCACCGCAATAAATACCATCACTTCTGAGGCCAAACTCTCCTAAATCACGTCGTCGATATGAAAGATCAGAGTGTGAAAGCTATTTGATTCATATGATGGAGAATGAATTATGTGGCACTGCGGTTGAGGGAAGGTTGGTCTGTCTCAATCCGCAGCACATGGCTGAGCGACGGCTGTTTGAGTCAGACTGGGTGTGTGCGAACGTGATGGAGAGGGGGAAACGCAACAGATCCAACGCCGCCTCGCAGCTCATCCGAGAACCTAAATTCGGCTACTCTGGGAGAGTGATTAATAATGAAGTCATATGAAAAACCAACGCATTTCGGCTGCAACAGAAGTCCAATGAAGACAACATGCGGCGGTTTATAACAGCTGTTTTGAATTTTACAACTGCCATATCTCAGCTTTCAAAATGACCCTGCATCATTGTTGGATTTTCAAAATCCTCCAAGGAAATAGTAGCCATAATTATACTTAACGCTTTAATTGGCAGCTTGTTGGCCTTCTCATAACCCCCCAAATCCTTTGATATTTCCAGTGTTAATATTATATATATATATATATATATATATATATATATATATATATATATATATATATATATATATATTATTACACACATATATTATGTGTGTAATAATATATATTACATCATATATGCCAGTTGTTCTCCAAGACTAGGTGACATTTTATTCGTTAATGCTCCTCTGATGTGATTAATCAGAATCATAATTATTTTATTCAGCCATAGTATGTTTACACATACACGGACATTGTCTTGGTGTAGAAGGTGAACACGTTAGTATGTAAAACAGAGACAAATAGAGGCAGACAGGGAAGGAAATGGAGATTTTAAAGCAAATGGCAAGAATGAAAGGCTGAGGGAAACAGAGAGAGAGAGAGAGAGATAGAGAGAGAGAGTGAGCGAGAGAGTGCAAGAGAGAGAGAGAGAGAGAGAGAGAGAGAGAGAGATAGAGATAGAGAGAGCGAGAGCGAGAGAGAGCGCATCCGTTCTATTAAGTACAAGCACTGGCAGCACACTGGAAGTCATCAGGGGTTCAAGCCTGAATGAATGATCTGAACACTTATCAAAAGCAGACAACAATAGCTACAGTTCAAAGAGGGGCTCCGCAATATAGAACAAAGACAGGGAAAGAATGCGAGAAAGAGAGTGGGAGGGCTGGAAAAAGACAGAGGAGGAAAAAAATGAAATCGACTATAAATCAAAGTCGAGTGGAAGTTGGCATGAATTATATTTAGACAAACGATGATGTTTGTCTATCAATCTATGAGTTGGGGAACCCACATGGAGATGCAAGCTGCCCGTCTATTTGAGAAGGAAACATGTGGAATACTCTGAACACTGACAAACCTCTGCTACAGCAAGGAGGAATGCAGACGTCTCTCATCTCACTTACACATGACAGTCAAATACAAATGCAGACAGAGGATATATCCAGTGTTAATTGAGTAAATTATGACTTAGTGCTGCGACTCTACTACAGCTACTACGCTTACTTGTACTATTGCTACTACTACTCCCACTACTACTACTAATGATAACAATCTAAAAGTGTATCAGACTCATTTGAAGTTAAAGCACCCCTCCAGTCAGTGTTCTACCTATTTGACCGTTAATGTTCTTTTTCAAATGTTGTGAGCGCTGCTTATTCACACGTCATCTGTGCTCAACTATTTATATAAACTACACCCGCCGCTGTGAATGAAAGCGTATTCACAGAGCGTCCTCCGCGGCTTAGTCACAAGGGATAGCCACCTTAGCTTGCAGATTTCTCAACAAACAGGCAACAGATTCCAAAACGGGTAGCATCATTCAAATTAGCGTGATTTGTCCTTGGTAACAGCTGGTGTTTCAGTCACTCAGAGGGCATTTTGAGCCCAGCGTAGCTTAGTACAGCAGGCAGTAGAGCAGTACGGGCGTAGCTAACAGCTAGCTAGCTTAGCAGGTAGTTACAGTAACATGGTACTGTAGCTTGTCCCGAGTCAGAATCGAATTGTCATACGTCTAACTATAGTTCCACTTATAGTCATACGTAATAGTCACATTTTAGCATCTACGCTGGTAACTTTCTTCTTTTCTGAAGTAAATTAAGTTTCTTAATTTGAGCACAAAATTAAGTTATTTGTCAAAAAAATATTTGGTGAACAGTGTGGCTAATCAACATGGTCAGGACAGCTCAGAAACATCAAATATTTCAACAATGACTAAATGGACTGGAGTGTTCTTCCCACAGACAACCACTGATTGATTGATTAATTATTATTATTAATTATTGATGAATGAAACTGATTGGACCACATGTGATTTGTAATAATATCGGACAATATCACAGTACAGTAGATATTAGTCTAATCCCAGCTCAGTGTACTTACCATGTGTTACAGGTAAGTATACTGCTGAATGTCTTTATGTGTTACAGGTAAGTATACTGCTGAATGTCTTTATGTGTTACAGGAAAGTATACTGCTGAATGTCTTTACCATGTGTTACAGGTAAGTATACTGCTAAATGTCTTTATGTGTTACAGGTAAGTATACTGCTGAATGTCTTTATGTGTTACAGGTAAGTATACTGTTGAATGTCTTTATGTGTTACAGGTAAGTATACTGCTGAATGTCTTTATGTGTTACAGGTAAGTATACTGTTGAATGTCTTTATGTGTTACAGGTAAGTATACTGTTGAATGTCTTTATGTGTTACAGGTAAGTATACTGTTGAATGTCTTTATGTGTTACAGGTAAGTATACTGTTGAATGTCTTTATGTGTTACAGGTAAGTATACTGTTGAATGTCTTTATGTGTTACAGGTAAGTATACTGTTGAATGTCTTTATGTGTTACAGGTAAGTATACTGTTGAATGTCTTTATGTGTTACAGGTAAGTATACTGCTGAATGTCTTTACCATGTGTTACAGGTAAGTATACTGCTGCATGTCTTTATGTGTTACAGGTAAGTATACTGCCGAATGTCTTTATGTGTTACAGGTAAGTATACTGCTGCATGTCTTTATGTGTTACAGGTAAGTATACTGCTGAATGTCTTTATGTGTTACAGGTAAGTATACTGCTGAATGTCTTTACCATGTGTTACAGGTAAGTATACTGTTGAATGTCTTTATGTGTTACAGGTAAGTATACTGTTGAATGTATTTATGTGTTACAGGTAAGTATACTGCTGCATGTCTTTATGTGTTACAGGTAAGTATACTGCTGAATGTCTTTACCATGTGTTACAGGTAAGTATACTGTTGAATGTCTTTATGTGTTACAGGTAAGTATACTGTTGAATGTCTTTATGTGTTACAGGTAAGTATACTGCTGAATGTCTTTACCATGTGTTACAGGTAAGTATACTGTTGAATGTCTTTATGTGTTACAGGTAAGTATACTGCTGAATGTCTTTATGTGTTACAGGTAAGTATACTGCTGAATGTCTTTACCATGTGTTACAGGTAAGTATACTGCTGAATGTCTTTATGTGTTACAGGTAAGTATACTGTTGAATGTCTTTATGTGTTACAGGTAAGTATACTGTTGAATGTCTTTATGTGTTACAGGTAAGTATACTGCTGAATGTCTTTACCATGTGTTACAGGTAAGTATACTGCTGCATGTCTTTATGTGTTACAGGTAAGTATACTGCTGAATGTCTTTATGTGTTACAGGTAAGTATACTGCTGCATGTCTTTATGTGTTACAGGTAAGTATACTGCTGAATGTCTTTATGTGTTACAGGTAAGTATACTGCTGAATGTCTTTACCATGTGTTACAGGTAAGTATACTGTTGAATGTCTTTATGTGTTACAGGTAAGTATACTGTTGAATGTCTTTATGTGTTACAGGTAAGTATACTGCTGCATGTCTTTATGTGTTACAGGTAAGTATACTGCTGAATGTCTTTACCATGTGTTACAGGTAAGTATACTGTTGAATGTCTTTATGTGTTACAGGTAAGTATACTGTTGAATGTCTTTATGTGTTACAGGTAAGTATACTGCTGAATGTCTTTACCATGTGTTACAGGTAAGTATACTGTTGAATGTCTTTATGTGTTACAGGTAAGTATACTGCTGAATGTCTTTGTGTTACAGGTAAGTATACTGCTGAATGTCTTTACCATGTGTTACAGGTAAGTATACTGCTGAATGTCTTTATGTGTTACAGGTAAGTATACTGCTGAATGTCTTTATGTGTTACAGGTAAGTATACTGCTGAATGTCTTTATGTGTTACAGGTAAGTATACTGTTGAATGTCTTTATGTGTTACAGGTAAGTATACTGTTGAATGTCTTTATGTGTTACAGGTAAGTATACTGCTGAATGTATTTATGTGTTACAGGTAAGTATACTGTTGAATGTCTTTATGTGTTACAGGTAAGTATACTGTTGAATGTCTTTATGTGTTACAGGTAAGTATACTGCTGAATGTCTTTATGTGTTACAGGTAAGTATACTGCTGCATGCCTTTATGTGTTACAGGTAAGTATACTGTTGAATGTCTTTATGTGTTACAGGTAAGTATACTGCTGAATGTCTTTATGTGTTACAGGTAAGTATACTGTTGAATGTCTTTATGTGTTACAGGTAAGTATACTGTTGAATGTCTTTATGTGTTACAGGTAAGTATACTGCTGAATGTCTTTATGTGTTACAGGTAAGTATACTGTTGAATGTCTTTATGTGTTACAGGTAAGTATACTGTTGAATGTCTTTATGTGTTACAGGTAAGTATACTGTTGAATGTCTTTATGTGTTACAGGTAAGTATACTGTTGAATGTCTTTATGTGTTACAGGTAAGTATACTGCTGAATGTCTTTATGTGTTACAGGTAAGTATACTGCTGAATGTCTTTATGTGTTACAGGTAAGTATACTGCTGAATGCCTTTATGTGTTACAGGTAAGTATACTGTTGAATGTCTTTATGTGTTACAGGTAAGTATACTGTTGAATGCCTTTATGTGTTACAGGTAAGTATACTGTTGAATGCCTTTATGTGTTACAGGTAAGTATACTGCTGAATGTCTTTATGTGGTACAGGTAAGTATACTGTTGAATGCCTTTATGTGTTACAGGTAAGTATACTGCTGAATGTCTTTATGTGTTACAGGTAAGTATACTGTTGAATGTCTTTATGTGTTACATGTAAGTATACTGTTGAATGTCTTTATGTGTTACAGGTAAGTGTACTGTTGAATGTCTATGTGTTACAGGTAAGTATACTGTTGAATGTCTTTATGTGTTACAGGTAAGTATACTGTTGAATGTCTTTATGTGTTACAGGTAAGTATACTGCTGA
>NC_139646.1:30386458-30406458 GCF_964638095.1 Poromitra crassiceps | reverse complement strand
TTGTGGTTTTCTAACCGTGACTTTTTCCAACCGTGCTATATGGTGAGATTGGTACACACAAACCGGTACAGTGTGGTGGTGTTGAACTTCTTCAGAATTGGCGTCGGTATTTATTCAAGTCTTTCAATCAGTACTTCTTTTTCTCCGCGGCTGCGATTCTGAGAATATTCATCGAGCCGTGCAGGTTTTACAATTTTGGTACTTCAACAATCTCTCTCTCTCTCTCTCTCTATCTCTCTCTCTCCCTGTTCCTCTCTTCTGTCATCTCTCTTTGTTTGGACCAATTCCCTGCCACCTCTCACTGGAGTAGTTACACTGACAAGCTCTTTAGAAAGCTGACACACACACATGCACACGCACGCACGCACACACACACACACAAACACACACACACATGCGCACGCACGCACACACACACACACACACAGCTGAAGACAACATCGGTGAGGTCAGTCTTACACAGACAAACGTGCAGAAAATCAGTCTCTGGATCAAATAAACTACACGCAGTGAAGCACGTCTTTTATAAGAGACAATAATGACTTTTACATGTAAGAGGGAGGGAGGGAGAGAGGGAGGGAGAGAGATAGAGAGAGAGAGAGAGAGAGAGAGAGGGAGAGAGGGAGGGAGAGAGAGAGAGGGAGAGAGGGAGGGAGGGGGGGAAGGGAGATAGAGGGAGGGAGGGAGGGAGAGATAGAGGGAGGGAGAGAGGGAGAGAGGGAGGGAGAGAGAGAGGGAGGGAGGGGGGGGGGTGAAGGAGATAGAGGGAGGGAGGGAGGAGGGAGAGATAGAGGAGGGAGAGAGGGAGAGAGGGATGATAGATAGAGGGGTGAGGGATGGATATAGAGGGAGGAGGGAGGGTGAGAGATAGAGGGAGGGAGGGAGGGAGAGAGAGATAGATATAGAGAGAGGGAGGGAGGGGGATGGAGATAGAGGGAGGGAGGTGAGTAGAGAGGGAGGGAGGGAGAGAGGGAGGGAGAGAGAGAGGGGGAGGGATGAGATAAGGAGGAGGGAGAGAGAGGAGGGTTGTGAGAGAGGGAGGGCAGGGAGAGAGTCTGAGAGGGAGCGGAGAGCGAGAGCTGAGAGAGTGAGGGAGGGACGCTGCGAGGAGATGAGGTGGACTTTGATCTGATTACTCTCGTGGAGAGATCACGTCTAGTCTGTTGAGTGTGTGGAATAGGAAACTTGCTGCATTAGAAGCAGACGACTCCGAGGGAGGCTCCCCCATTTATTTGCTACCTTTATGAGGAGCATCAAAGCCTGTCTAGTGTCCACAGATCAGTGTCAACATGTCCACATGTCAACATGTCATGAAGGAATGAAGTTACTTTTTATACGAGACACTATTCATTGTTATGGTTGTTATTAGAGATACATGATGATATCTGCATGTCATCATTATCAGCCCATAAAGCAGGGCTGTCCCGGGCCACATCAGGCATTTATGGCTGCCCTCAAAGGGCCGGAAGCAAATGTAACAGGATATCAATGTATCTAGCATATATATATATATATATATATATATATATATATATATATATATATATATATATATATATATATATATATTAGGGCTGTCAAATGATTAATTTTCTTAATCGAGATTCATCTTAATCGCATCTTTGTATCGCATGTTTAAAATGCCATTATTTTGCATTTCAAAGCATTTTTAATTCGATATTAATCATTCTTACTGGTGTGTCATGATTATGACTCAAATGAATGCAAATAAATGTACTTTGTGATCTTGAATTTTAGATTCATTTTCAAATCAATAGAAGTGCAATGTAGACAGGAGGTAACAATGTCTACAAAATATATCTTGAATAGAAAATAAATTGTAAACAGTGCAGTACACGCTCCAAGAACCCAGCAGTTTGAGCTGCATTCTATGCATGAAAGGTGCTATACAAATAAAGCATATTATTATTATTATTATTATTATTATTATTATAACCGGTACTTCCGGCGGTGGCGCTGTGGAGCAGTCAAAACCCAAAATGACACAGCCGAAGAAAGCTGTGTCTGAGCTAAAAACTTTGGCACTTCCATGTGAATAATGGCTCGGTATTGGAAACTGTGTATTGATAACGTGTATATTGCGTGAAGCCATTGGAGCCGACCTCCCAGTGGTTAGAGGACCCGCGCATCCGAGACTCTGAAGGAAGAATGAGTGATGAGTCTCGCGCTAGCTGCTCCGGTATGCTTAAACTCAATGTACTTCGGTGATATTTTAATTCCGTTTTACACAAGGTGCAAACTACTGTCGACTTGTCCACTGTGCCATTTGGGAGTTTCTTAAAGTAAAATGAGCCATTTCGAAGTGTATTGCTGTCTTTCTCTTCCATGCCTGCACAGGCAGCAGACAGGACACCGCTGTGACCGGCTTGACTACAAGTACGGGTCGAAGGGACAAAATAGTGGCATGCGATTAACGCGATAAAAAGAAAATAACGCGTTATGGTCGGCCCTTAATCGCATCGTGATTAACGTGTTAACGCTGACAGGGCTAATATATATATATATATATATATATATATATATATATATATATATATATATATATATATATATATACATATATATATATATATATACATATATATACACACACAATATTATATATATACATATATATATATATATATACATATATATACACACACAATATTAGGCTATATACTATATAGCCTATGCAAGCCTGATGCAATTATTCTTGTTTTTATAATAACTAGCTCTGAAAGCACAATTATAGGGAAAACAATGGCAAACAGCCTGCTACTAGCCTGACTATGATTCAATTTAACAATAGCTATTTTAGCCATATAGCGAAGAATTGTATTATTTGCTAGCTCTCACAGGCCACATAAAAGGAGGTGCCGGGCCGGATTTGGCCCCCGGGCCTTGAGTTTGACACATCTGTCATAAAGACTTTCAAATTAAATATCGCATCCACCCCAAACAAACATGTCTGCCAATATGACAGGCCGATAAAATTATGCCCAAATACTCCATGCTTGACTCAATACTTAAAGTTTTGGTTGATTTTTTTTTTACATTAACAAAAAAAGGTCAGTCTTACTGTATATAACCTAAGTTGAAGTAATTTTCTTATTTTGCTGCAGAATGTGTACATTTTGAAAAGCATTGTATTTATGTCTGCATCTGCCAGTGGGCCATAACCATAAGAGTAGGCACAATAATGTGTTCGTTCCACTACATCAGGATGTGTGCATATATCAGTATCGTGTGTGTGTGTGTGTGTGTGTGTGTGCGTGCGTGTGTGCGTGCGTGCGTGCGTGTGTGTATGCATGCGTGCGTGCGTGTGTGTGCGTGCGTGTGTGTGTGTATGCATGCGTGCGTGTGTGTGCGTGCACATATGTGCGTGTGTGTGTGCGTAGGTATAGCGTGAAATCCTCTGCCAGACGATGATGGTTCTACACTGGGGAGATATTTAGTCTTATAAGGTCTCAGCTGGAGCAAAGTCTCTAGCTCCTAATACAAAGGCATCATCATGTTGGTTTAAACATATTCATAGAGTAGATAGGACAACAATAGCTACAGTGTGTGTGTGTGTGTGTGTGTGTGTGTGTGTGTGTGTGTGTGTGTGTGTGTGTGTGTTGTCAGAAGGCAGGTAATGAAACCATCATTGCTGGTGTGTGTAGCAGTCTGTAGTGACTGTAGTGTTTACTCTGCCGAAGGCTTTGGACTCAGATAGAAGGCTAGAACAGTCTCTGTGGTCCAAATCAGCCAATACAGCCTGGAGGACACGGACACACACACACACACACACAAATGGATGCTGGCACGCATATTGCAAAGATGTAATAGGAATAGAAGAGGAGAGATAGAAAAGAGTTGAGAGAGAAAGACACGGGTAGATAGGTGTATATATATATATATATACCGTATATATATATATATACAGTATATATATTAGGGCTGTGGCGATTCACTTATCTCCCGATTCGATACCATCACAATTCTTGGGTGCCGATTCGATTTATATTGCGATTCTTAAGTATTGCGATTCTACGATTATTGCGATTCGATATTACGATTTATTGCGATTTTTGTTTATTTTTTTCTTTTCTTTTTTCAGTTTGTTTGCTTTTTTACAGTAGATTAGAACATGGGAAAAGTTGAATCATACACTAGAGACTGTATATTATATATCATGAGTAGGGCTGGGCGATATAGTTAACACATTGAGTGCCAGCCGTTTTTTCAATCCTGTAGGTAAGTTGTGCCAGGTTTTTTTTTGAGGATTCTGGCTCATTTTACAAGAGCCGAGGATTCTTTTCTGTTAAGACTTCGTGAACACCAATCATCTAAAAATAACTAATAGAATGTGTGCTTTCTCTGTCTAAAAGAGTTAGTTTGCAGAGTTAGTAGTTATGTAGATATTAGCCGTTGAGTACAGCATGGTTTTAGCGTCTGAGACAGGAAGCTGAGATAATCGCAGTTTTGTGAAATTCAATCAAACAGGCAGAACAGTCACCTGCCTGTGATTATGGGTGCCCTTGGGCAAGTCTGTATACTGTATTGTGTGTGTGTGTGTGTGTGTTCGCGCGTTGCTCCGCGGCTCTGAGAGGAAGAGATCTCTGTCCGTTCTTTGCCCCCACAGCGTGTCTGTCTCCCACTCTGTGTGCTCTCTCTCTCTCTCTCTCTCTCTCTCTCTCTCTCTCTCTCTCTCTCTCTCTCTCTCTCTCTCTCTCTCTCTCTCTCTCCTCTCTCTCTCTCTCTCTCTCTCCTCTCTCTCTCGGGACTAGAGAGAGAGAGAGAGAGAGAGAGAGAGAGTGTGTGTGTGTCTCCAAACTCCTCCCTCCGTCTGTGCTGTGGAGGGAGGAGGCTCCGCGGCCGCTTTCGGGCAGTCTGGACTGTAAAAAAACTGGCTCGTTCGTGTCGGCTGAGAGCTTTGAAGAAGCTTTTGCGATTCTGGTCTTATTTATGCGCAAAGGTACTCGAGTGTGTGTGTGTGCGTGCGCGCGCGTGTGTGTGTGTGTGTGTGTGTGTGTGTGTGTGTGTGTGTGTGTGTGTGAAATCGAAAGAGTTTTCGCCCAGCTATTTCCTTGTAATTAGACTGGCTTTCTGCAGCTGCGGCTGTGGCTTTCTCTCTGTCTTGGGAGAGAACTGTCGCCACTTAGTGGTCGGTAAAATAGATTATACACATTCTCTTCCTCCAATATTGATATAGAAGACGTAAAAGGGGTTGATTGATGTCCCACCGTCAAAAAAAAAAAATGTTTATGTAAGACGAGATATCTCGTCTTTGGCACTCAACGGTCGGATTATGTAAGACGAGATATCTCGTCCATGGCACTCAAGGTGTTAAAAACAGGGGCGGACTGGGATCATAATTCAGGCTGGGCATTAGATACCAAGCAGGCCAGGCCGATATGGGCCGACGCGCGTGAAATTTGGGCCGTTTGAAGCCCAATTTGGAGGAAACACTAATGAGGGTTTCCAAATTCCAATCATGGAAGTTTGAAACCCTCATTAGTGTTTTGCTTGCACCTGTGTTTATCCTGCCTTTTTGACAAAAAATGGCCCCCGTGAGAAGGATCTATTGCTTAAAGTCCCTGGAAACCAAAATCCACAAAAATCTTCTAACTATTAAATTTAGGGTCTTATGTGAGTAATTGTGTGCCTCAGAAATTAATTGACATTACTTTCAACCCAAACCCCCAAAATCGACACTTTTCTACAAGGTCTGGATTTCCATTTCCTCATTGAAGAGAGCGGTGCGCGCGGTGCTAAAATGCATGATCTTATCACGTCATAAGATTTAATTGAATCACACACACGCACGCGCACACACACTTACACACACAGTAGCGCAGCGGCAGAGATCTCTTCCTCTCTGTAAACCCTCTCTGTCTGTGCTATGCGCAAACTCATGAAAGTGGTCCTCATGTGTGAAGATTATCCGACTGAACTCTGGTTCGCGTTTGATTAAGCTTGCGTTGCTCAGAGACCTTATTTGAAGCATCGCGGCAAAAACCCATTCAAAAATCCCATAGACAGAAACAGTGAAGAACCAGGAAGTCCGGGACTTCCGCGTTCTGACTACAAAAATACGTCATCCCTGGGGCTCTCTATAGCCTGTCTGGTAGACAATTCACTGACATCACCTTACAGGAGTTATGCCTGTTCAAGATCAAACATTTACCTCTTGCTGCTATTTGCAGCTGCCAACGTTGCTTAGTGAAGCTTCAAATGTACAATTTCAGGTACGAGTGAGCAGGTAGGGCTTCAGTGCTTGCTCAAGGACACTTTGGCACAAAACGTGGCTGTCGCAGGGATCAAACCCGAGACCTTCAGGCTATTCTGGGACGTAACTTACATGTCCAGAGCCAGTGACACGAGAAGGACCATCTCCATTTGGACTAGATGTATATACTGTATATGAGTTTCCTAAAGCAACTTCTGGATTCTTGTTTTTGGAGTTTTTACCATGAATAGCTTCACCACACAAACTATCAACCAGGGAGGTATGTGTGTGTGTGTGTGTGTGTGTGTGTGTGTGTGTGTGTGTGTGTGTGGTGGGCTAGGGCAAATTTCCGTCCCAATTCCTCTGAAAATGTCCTCCCTCTCATTCTTTCAGATTGTCTGTCACTCTTCCCATTCTTGCCTCTGGCCACAGTTCTACTAGAAACCACCTTCATTATTCTGGAGTTTGGGAACATCTTTCAGTGGACATTCACTTGTTTTGTGCTTCCTCCATCTCTGTCAATCTCCATATCAAAGACACCCTGGCACATTGTGATGACGGAGAGGGAGGGAGGGTTGGGAGAGGAGAGAGGAAGGGAGAGAGAGAGGGGGGGGGGGCTGAAAGACTGAATTTAGGCTCGGTATTTTAATGATTAACCATAAATTAATTGCTGTTAAGACCTTCACAAATTAAAAATATTTTAAAACAATGTTTTAAAAAGTGTTATACCAGCAGAGCAGAGAGCATAATGTTACTTCGCCCAAACTAGCGGTCACCATATATGGTCTGGACTTACATGCTACTGATGGGCCAAGGAACCAGAAGTGGTGAGACCAGAAGTGGGCAAGAAGACCTAAGGCCAGCGTTTGAGCATTCCACAGTAAAAGAGGACAACCAACCCAAATTCTCTCATGTCACTCCTCTCTTCTGGGACCTTCACTGGCTTCATGTCACTCCTCTCTTCTGGGACCTTCACTGGCTTCATGTCACTCCTCTCTTCTGGGACCTTCACTGGCTTCATGTCTCTCCTCTCTTCTGGGACCTTCACTGGCTTCATGTCACTCCTCTCTTCTGGGACCTTCACTGGTTTCTCATCTCTCCTCTCTTCTGGGACCTTCACTGGCTTCTCATCTCTCCTCTCTTCTGGGACCTTCACTGGCTTCATGTCTCTCCTCTCTTCTGGGACCTTCACTGGCTTCATGTCTCTCCTCTCTTCTGGGACCTTCACTGGCTTCATGTCACTCCTCTCTTCTGGGACCTTCACTGGCTTCATGTCACTCCTCTCTTCTGGGACCTTCACTGGCTTCTCATCTCTCCTCTCTTCTGGGACCTTCACTGGCTTCATGTCACTCCTCTCTTCTGGGACCTTCACTGGCTTCATGTCTCTCCTCTCTTCTGGGACCTTCACTGGCTTCATGTCTCTCCTCTCTTCTGGGACCTTCACTGGCTTCATGTCACTCCTCTCTTCTGGGACCTTCACTGGCTTCATGTCTCTCCTCTCTTCTGGGACCTTCACTGGCTTCATGTCACTCCTCTCTTCTGGGACCTTCACTGGCTTCATGTCTCTCCTCTCTTCTGGGACCTTCACTGGCTTCTCATCTCTCCTCTCTTCCATGACCTTCACTGGCTTCTCATCTCGGCACGCATCAAATTCAAGACACTGGTTCTGGCCTACAGGGCAGTACACCAGACAGCTCCTCTGTATCTACAATCTATGGTCAGGTTCCAAACCTCTCACCGCTCCCTCCGCTCCTCCACCAGTGCAGGACGCCTCGTGGAGAAGTTAAACTCATGGAACTGTGTGTGTGTGTGTGTGTGTGTGTGTGTGTGTGTGTGTGTGGTAAATGGGCTGATATTGTGATTGTCAAATCAGCTGTCCGGTTTGCTCCGCAGGGACACGGTGGTTAAGCTCGGCTATGATTGCCTGTGTGTGTGTGCATGTGTGCGCGTGTGTGTGCGTGTGCGTGCCTGTGAGTTTGTTGTTCTGGCTCAAAACAATATTCTCCTGAGCTGCAATCAACGGGATGAAAATAACAGAGCAATACTGGCTCTGTCAAGCAGCCAGGTGGCTACCAATCTGGGAACCCAGAGTCAATTTTTATTTAAAAAATAGACTCTGGGACAGCCCTACCTTTTTCCCCAGCTTCCTGTACAGTCCGCCTTTCCTGCCACCGTCACTTCCTTTTCCTTTTCGGCTATTTGCTAATTAACGCATAAACACCCTGCATAGAAGACATCAACCTGTCTTACAACAACAGTGGAAAATGACTGTAAAGTCGAGACGCAAGTTGCTATTTAGACTGTAAACAGTGGAGCACGGACGTGGACAAGGAAGTGGCAGGCACCCAGATTGGGTGGCTACTGGCTTCTTCACACAGCGCCTGGAGGGAACAAGGTACTGCAGCTTCACATCGTATGGGAATAACCAGTGGAACAGCACAACGGCTGGAGGGAACAAGGTACTGCAGCTTCACATCGTATGGGAATAACCAGTGGAACAACTTGGCCATGCTCATATGTTTCTGCAATCCACTAGAATATCAACATTTCTGAAGCAAAACACCTTCCTGCAAACACACACACACACACTCCTGCAAACACTTCTCTTCAGTCGTGCAAATAACACCACTTTCACATTGCGTGCAGTGGTTACTAATTACACAGAGTGAGAGAGGGAGGGATGGAGAGAGAGGGAGGGATGGAGAGAGAGGGAGGGAGAGAGAGGGATGGAGAGGGAGAGAGAGAGGGATGGAGAGAGAGAGAGATAGGGAGGGAGAGAGAGGGATGGAGAGAGAGAGAGAGGGAGGGAGAGAGAGGGATGGAGAGAGAGATAGGGAGGGAGAGAGAGGGATGGAGAGAGAGAGGGAGATAGAGAGATAGGGAGAGAGATGGATGGAGAGGGAGATACAGAGAGGGAGAGAGGGAGAAATGTAGAGAGAGAGGGAGATAGAGGGAGATACAGAGAGGGAGAGAGAGAGGAAGAGAGAGTGAAAGAGAGCGAGATGGTGAGCAGAGGGCAGGTTAGCAGGGGCACGGTTCTCTCTGCGGATAGGCACACACCCTGGAGAGCTGTGTGTGTGTGTGTGTGTGTGTGTGCATGCATTATGTGTGTGTGTGTGTGTGTGTGTGTGTGTGTGTGTGTGTGTGTGTGTGCGTGTGCATGCATTATGTGTGTGTGTGTGTGTGTGTGGGTGGGGGGGTAGAAAAGAAGCACTAACACCACCAAGTCATTTTCATACTATTCTTTCTGGGCCCCACTACTAAACTACTGTTGGAGGCATTCATTCCCACAGAAAACCATACACACATGCTTACAAACTGACATGCAACGCAACACACACACACACACACACACACACACACACACACACACACACACACACACACACACACACACACACACACACGCCTTCTAAAGACACTTCACAGTCTAGAGCAGAGATACTCAACTTGCTTTGCCCGGGGGCCACTTTCGTGAAATGATAGAAGGCCAGTTAATAAACAAACTTCGTGGACAATCTCATCTTTTGACTTTTTTGGCCAAATGCGTTTTTCACCAAAATCTAGATCCATAATGAGTCATGTCAGTGGAGCATCGTTTGCCTGAGGAGAAACTGAACAAAATTCCGCATAGAGAATTCTGGAAACAAGTTGATGATTAAAGCAATTTTCTTGGGTTATCATTTTTGGACTTTTTCCTTCATTTTTTTTTATATTTTTTTCTGATTTCCCCCCATTTTCTGCCCAATTGTACTTGTCCAATCCCCCCCCTCCCCCCCCCCCTCCTGCCCTGGCTGCTGCTCCACCCTCTGCTGATCTGGGGAGAGCCGTAGACTAGCACCATGCTTCAGCAGGGAACTTCACCGGCAGGACGTAGCACGTGGGAGGATCATGCTATTCGCACCAGTTCCCTTCCACCCCGACCGACTTTTTCCTTACTTTACTTCTTTATTGCGTTAGACTATAGTTCTGTTATTAAAAGACCATCTTTTGTAAAAGTTTGAAAAGAGTGTGTGAGAAGTATCCAGAAAGACTCCATGCCTAGGGTCAGTTAGCAGCATAAAGCTGGTCAGAGGCACCCTGTAGTGTAGTTTGGGTATGATTGATTTGTATTGTCTAACAGAATGGAAATAACTGCATAGCTTTTTAACCGCGCGGCCTTGTCATGCACTGTAGCACAAAACAAGTGCACCCTTGGATCTCACCCAGGTGTTTAGGGGTGTGTGTGTGTGTGTGTGTGCATGTGTGCGTGCGTGCGTGCATGTGTGCTTGTGTGTGTGTGTGTGCGTGTGTGCGTGTGTGTGTTTTGAACACCTGGCTCGTTCAATGCCTCCTCATTCTTCATCCCTGCATGGCTTGGTTTGGCAGACAAACACACACACACACACACACACACACACACACACACACACACACACACACAGATGTGTTTGCTGCTGTGTCCTGCTGTCATCAGTCTTTCTATCTCACTCTGTGTTCTAAGTCAGTGGTTCTCAACATGGCGTCCGGGGACCCCCAGGGGTCCTTGAGGGCCTCCCAGGGGGCCGCAGCAAACTTCAGAAACTATTACATTTGAAGAAGCTGACACAATTAGAGCAGTGCTTCAAACTTTGAATGACCCCTAAACTGACACAAATTAAACCACCGACCCCCATCTGATCCAAGTTATACAAGATATCATGATATAAGATATTTAGATGTTTTATTACAGAAAGTGTATGAGACCAATGACAAAATAGTCATATTGTCTCTATATATTGTCTCTTATAGTGAAAAGCATTTATTCTCCTTTTTTCGGGGGACCCCACTTTGAAAACCACTGAATTAGAACGTGTAGAAGATTATGGTTTCTCTGTTATATATACAGTATATATATATATATATATATATGTTATATATACAGTATATGTTTCTCTGTTATATATACAGTATATATATATGTTTCTGTTATATATACAGTATATATATATATGTTATATATATATGTTATATATACAGTATATATATATATAGATACTGTATATACACATATCTATATATATCTATATATATCTATATATATCTATATATATATATATATATATATATATATATATGTGACCTGTTTCAAGTTGCTGCTGCTTGTCATGGCAGTAAGGGCTGCTAGTTCAGTGGGTTTTGCTCATAGAGTGATCAGACTAGTAGTAGGGAGGGGCGGGAGTACTCGGGTACTCGAGTACTCATTCATAACGTCAGTACTCGAGTATTTAAATTGCTTAAAATGCCCATCCCTAACTAATAGCATTGGAATCTGTGGATTCCCAGCGTTCATTTGACATGTTTGGCTCTTGGTGCAAATGCGTGTTTGGAGAAAACATTTGCATAGTGATTTAGGTTGAATGCGTGAAGTAAGGTCTGTGGTTAACAAAAGTTTATGAAATAGCAAAGTTTGTGTTCAACAAGATAATGTTCACAAATGAGGACCACTTTTATGACTTTCAAAGCGTGAAAAAAGTGTAAACTCACTGTTCTAAAACTTCTTTCTCTCTGTCACCAGTTTTTTTTATCTGTTTCTGGCTCTACCTTACTCTACCTCCTCTCTCTGCCTCCTCTGTCTGTCCATTCGTGTCGGCCGCTCACAGCTGTGCGGCACAGTGGGTGCGTTCCGCTCTGTGTCGTAAACTCTCCGCGGACAAATCAATAATGCCCAAATTTACATTTTTAATGTGAATCGTCAAATGTTGAGACCTGTCACACAGCTGGAAACCTCCTCCAATTATGACTCAATGTTCAAGTCATTTGTTTTTAAAGGGAAAAACATGACATTAAACATTTTATATATCAATAAATTATATCTATATTTATATATATATAAATAAATTATATATATATATATATATATAGGACATATATATATATATATGTGTATATATATGTGTGTGTGTGTGTGTGTGTGTGTGTGTGTGTGTGTGTGTGTGTGTGTGTGTGTGTGTGAGAGAGACATATTGCATATGTCATATATAAATAAATAGCGAAAGTCCACTTTAAAAGTCCAAAGAAAGCACATTTAAAACACAGCAAGTAGAGTTTCTCCTGTCCCATATCACAAAATACCAATCACTCAATTATTAGTGCTGAGCTTTCTGGCTTTGAAGTTAGTCTGATTCTAATTGCAATCCAGAATGAGAATAAAAGAGATGTGCAGTGTGTCACCTGCACATTTCTACATTTCCACATTTCTAAGTCCAGATGTGACGCTTGTCTCAAATGGTTTGTTTACATTTACAAACAAACCTTCTGTCACATTGCGCCTACAGCACAGAGCTATTTTAATGAGCCATATGCTTCCTCTGGTCTCCTCAGTGGCTTTCATGACCTATGTTCAGCTGCTTTAGTGATTTTGATGGTATCTCTTCAAGGCCTGTAAATGAATTCATGTGAATTGGTGAAGGAATGTCACGTAATGGCACTGGTGGAGAAACGATGAACATATGAACACACTCTTTACATGACGTGACATTGTGTCATTTAGCAGACGCTTTTGTCCAAAGCGACTTACAATATCACAGTTTGTCAACAGTACAGAAAACAACTATGCAACACAATCAATGACAGCTAAGACATTTTGATGGACTAGAGTAGCATCCTGTAGGAAGTAGTTTGAGAAGGAATAAGTAACATTATTTTTTCTTTTAATAAAAAGATGTTAGTTCAAGAAGGGCCCAGGTGTAGCGTGAAAAGGTGTGTTTTTAGTCTCCGCCCCAAAGATTGGCAGCGAAGGGGGGACCGTAGGGGGGAGCTCATTCCACCATTGTGGCGCCACGAAGAACGAGAAGAGTCGCGATCAAGACGACTTTTGAGCCCACGTAGCGGTGGAGGGGTGCGGCGATCTGGACGGGTGGAGGAGCGGAGGGAGCGATGCAATGTTTGGAACCTGACCATAGATTGCAGATCTCTTGCAGACTCTTACCAAAGACAGTCCTCTATCTACAGTATATCAATGATAGTCCACATCACAGCTATGGACCCATTTAATGAGATTCTGTCTCTCAAACCTAAATCTGAGAATATTTTTAATGATTTAGTCCAGTACTCCATGTTCTCCATTTCCTTGTAGGTAGGGAGATACTGTAACAGACAACATATAATCAAAATTATAATTATTCTGTGTTGACTTCTTCTAAATGAAATAATGTTGAAGTTTAAAGACCACATGAACTGGGTCTCCGAGAGGAACCGGGTCTCCGAGAGGAACCGGGTCTCCGAGAGGAACCGGGTCTCAGAGAGGAACATGGGTCTTGCCTGAGATGAAAGAGGGTTGAGAGGCGGGCCATAGCGTGTCGATGATTTGATTTGACAGTTCTAGGGACTGGAGTTGGCATTGGCCAATCCTGGCGATGGAATTCTGTGAATCCCACTTGGTGAAATTGATGGATCCCACCGGACTTGGAGGGCAGAACGAGCTCACACTGCTCTGCGTAGTCTGCACTGCAAAATAATGGATTTTACCGGACAAATCTGAAACCTTCGGGCGACGTTTCAATAACAGTCCATGTACAGACACAATCTCATGTAAATACGGTGCTGTGGAGTGCGTAGTCGCTGGCTGACTCCCTGCACGAGCCCACAGGGCAGATAGGACCGGCCCGGGTGTCTGGCTCTGGACACACTGCTGCTTCCAAGCCCAGGCAGAGAGTGCTGCTGCTGGCTTGAAATGTCCGAGGGGCCGGGGTAAGAGCCAGTTACGTTAACGTTATTCATGGGATGCGAGTTTAACGAGCCAGTTACATGTCTTTGCGTTCTACATTAAATGAAGACGTTACAGTTTGTTTTATTTTGTATGTTACATACTTATCGGCCAAGTATATTAACATTTTGGCCTAGAAAATGTTGCCCAGGTTACAGGTACTAGGCACGAGACGAGAGATGTAGTTGATTGAGCGGTTTCATACAAAACTAAATATTACGTTTCAGTTTTACAACAAACTGCGACTTTCTTGACATGCAGTTATATTTTAAATGGACAAAATGTACGTGTGGTCTTCATGGGACAATTCAAACAGGATAAAAAAAAGTATTGTCACCATTCATATTTTCATGTTCATAGCTGAAGCGGTCGGCCGTGACTTTGGCTCTTTATGGAAACACAAATCGTTGCGGCGCAGCTCCACTCAACGCGGCCAAAAGTGCCCATGGAAAACAAGCTGGGCGACACCCAGACATGCTACAGATCGTAGGCAGAAATCTCCAAAAGGCGTTTTAAAGACGTTTGCTGTCCAAACGAACAGGCTGTGTTGGTAGTTATGCGCGTGGGAGACAGACTCTGCCATTTTAACCTGCATCATTTTGTATGGGGAGGATATGTGGATAGTTAATTGTCATTGTGCTGCTAAATAGGGGAACGTGTGTGTGTGTGTGTGTGTGTGTGTGTGTGTGTGTGTGTGTGTGTGTGTGTGTGTGTGTGTGTGTGTGGGTGGGTAACGAGGCGTAAATGAGGCGGCGAGCCAGACCATCACATTCATGCTAATTAGCAGAAGGATGGTCTCTCTCTGTCTCTATACAAACTACACACACACACACACACACACACAGAGTCCTATTGAGGCTGGATGAACACGCACTCACGCACGCACGCACACGCACACACACACACACACACACACACACACACACACGCACACACACACACACACACACACACACACACACACACACACACACACACACACACACACACACAACACACACACACTTAAACTTTTTGGGTTCAGTCAAGGGGCAACCTCCCATTCTGAAGTTGGGGGAAATAAGTCAATGTGGGAGTACCTTAAACCTGCATTATTTTTTATGGTCAGTAGGGGGCGACTACACTGGCTGGCTACACTGGCACTGGTTGTGAACATAAGTCACAGAGAGAGTTGTAGACTAGCACATGCTTCCTCCAATTCAGGATCACATTATTCCCCCCAGTTCCCCTCCCTCCCAAACAGGTGCCCCGACCAACTAGTGCTAGTGCAGCAACCAGGACTCATACCCTACCGGCTTCCCACCTGCAGACACAGCCAATTGTCTCTGTAGGAACGTCTGACCAAGCCGGAAGTATACCACATATACAGACACTATACACACACTACACACACTATACACATATACACACTATACACACTATACACATTTACACACTATACACATATACACACTATACACATACACACACAATACACACATACACAGTACACACTAGGGCTGGGCGATATGACCAAAATCTCATTTCGCGATATAGGTACAGTAATTTCATATCCCGATACCGATATATATCACAATATAGCATATTTTCTGTAAATTCTATTTATAGTTGATATAAAATGACCACATGGCAATTTATTTATGTAGCAGTTAAACCAGTTAAAATGTTGTCAAACCTCACAAAGGATACATGCATTCAGAATACAGATTAGCATGGCTATTCTTTACAACACAGATGATAATAATTAGTTGCAGGGCAGTAGAATGAAACACAAACTGAACCACACCACCAGTTCGATTTTCAAAGAGGACACTAGCATTTGATGTGTTTGATTTAAGCACTAATTTGGAATCATATCTAAAAGTGGCCACTAGGCGGCAGTATTTCTTTAGTCAACGTCAAAATACCTACATGTTCAGTAGAAGAAGAATAAAACGGTAGAAGAAGAAGAACAACGTTAACCAACACAACTCACACAGGGAAAGCTAAAAGCTAAAGCTAAAGATAGACGTTTTGTTGTCAGCCCTCAAGGGATTTCCTTGGGATGATGAGAAGAGATGTTTTGCCAGGTTTAACGTTAGGATGACACACGCAAATATGGATCAAACGCAGACTTAACACAGCGCAAATGCCTGGGTAGGCTAGGTGGACGGAGTGGAGGTAACATCTCCCTGCTCTTTAGCCTACTCACCGCCTGATTTGTGCCACTTATAAAGGGACACAAGGGGCTTGTTGACACAGAGTCTGGTGCATGTGTGGTCTGTGGACGTGAGTAAAAAAGAAAACAAAATGAAGAAAGCACAGCGTCATCCAAATGACGGACAATATTGCCGTAAAGAGTGTGATTTGCAACGCAACGATATAAACGACAGAGCATCATATCAGACGAAATACATTTTCTATCGTCCAGACGAAATATATCGTCATATCGCCCAGCCCTAGTACACACTATACACATATATACACTACAACTGCTGGGAACTGAACCCAGTGCTTTTACCTCTACACTACCCTGACACCCCACTGCACCCATATTTTTTATACAGTCTATGTCTTTAAACAGCAGAAACATAAACCACATCACTTCCTGTGTCTATGTCTTTAAACACAGCAGAAACATAAACCACATCACTTCCTGTGTCTATGTCTTTAAATACAGCAGAAACATAAACCACATCACTTCCTGTGTCTATGTCTTAAATACAGCAGAAACATAAACCACATCACTTTCTGTGTCTATGTCTTTAAACAGCAGAAACATAAACCACATCACTTCCTGTGTCTATGTCTTTAAACACAGCAGAAACATAAACCACATCACTTTCTGTGTCTATGTCTTTAAACAGCAGAAACATAAACCACATCACTTCCTGGTTCTATGTCTTTAAACAGCAGAAACATAAACCACATCACTTCCTGTGTCTATGTCTTTAAACAGCAGAAACATAAACCACATCACTTCCTGTGTCTGTCTTTAAACAGCAGAAACATAAACCACATCACTTCCTGTGTCTATGTCTTTAAACAGCAGAAACATAAACCACATCACTTCCTGTGTCTATGTCTTTAAACAGCAGAAACATAAACCACATCACTTTCTGTGTCTATGTCTTTAAACAGCAGAAACATAAACCACATCACTTCCTGTGTCTATGTCTTTAAACAGCAGAAACATAAACCACATCACTTCCTGTGTCTATGTCTTTAAACAGCAGAAACATAAACCACATCACTTCCTGTGTCTATGTCTTTAAACAGCAGAAACATAAACTACATCACTTCCTGTGTCTATGTCTTTAAACAGCAGAAACATAAACCACATCACTTCCTGTGTCTGTCTTTAAACAGCAGAAACATAAACCACATCACTTCCTGTGTCTATGTCTTTAAACAACAGAAACATAAACCACATCACTTCCTGTGTCTATGTCTTTAAACAACAGAAACATAAACCACATCACTTCCTGTGTCTATGTCTTTAAACAGCAGAAACATAAACCACATCACTTCCTGTGTCTCTGTCTTTAAACAGCAGAAACATAAACCACATCACTTCCTGTGTCTGTCTTTAAACAGCAGAAACATAAACCACATCACTTCCTGTGTCTCTGTCTTTAAACAGCAGAAACATAAACCACATCACTTCCTGTGTCTCTGTCTTTAAACAGCAGAAACATAAACCACATCACTTCCTGTGTCTCTGTCTTTAAACAGCAGAAACATAAACCACATCACTTCCTGTGTCTATGTCTTTAAACAGCAGAAACATAAACCACATCACTTCCTGTGTCTATGTCTTTAAACAGCAGAAACATAAACTACATCACTTCCTGTGTCTATGTCTTTAAACAGCAGAAACATAAACCACATCACTTCCTGTGTCTGTCTTTAAACAGCAGAAACATAAACCACATCACTTCCTGTGTCTATGTCTTTAAACAACAGAAACATAAACCACATCACTTCCTGTGTCTATGTCTTTAAACAACAGAAACATAAACCACATCACTTCCTGTGTCTGTCTTTAAACAGCAGAAACATAAACCACATCACTTCCTGTGTCTGTCTTTAAACAGCAGAAACATAAACCACATCACTTTCTGTGTCTATGTCTTTAAATACAGCAGAAACATAAACCACATCACTTCCTGTGTCTATGTCTTAAATACAGCAGAAACATAAACCACATCACTTCCTGTGTCTATGTCTTTAAACAACAGAAACATAAACCACATCACTTCCTGTGTCTATGTCTTTAAACAACAGAAACATAAACCACATCACTTCCTGTGTCTATGTCTTAAATACAGCAGAAACATAAACCACATCACTTCCTGTGTCTATGTCTTTAAACAGCAGAAACATAAACCACATCACTTCCTGTGTCTATGTCTTTAAACAACAGAAACATAAACCACATCACTTCCTGTGTCTGTCTTTAAACAGCAGAAACATAAACCACATCACTTTCTGTGTCTATGTCTTTAAACAGCAGAAACATAAACCACATCACTTCCTGTGTCTATGTCTTTAAACAGCAGAAACATAAACCACATCACTTCCTGTGTCTATGTCTTTAAACAGCAGAAACATAAACCACATCACTTCCTGTGTCTCTGTCTTTAAACAGCAGAAACATAAACCACATCACTTCCTGTGTCTATGTCTTTAAACAGCAGAAACATAAACCACATCACTTCCTGTGTCTATGTCTTTAAACAGCAGAAACATAAACCACATCACTTCCTGTGTCTATGTCTTTAAACAGCAGAAACATAAACCACATCACTTCCTGTGTCTATGTCTTTAAACAGCAGAAACATAAACCACATCATTCCTGTGTCTATGTCTTTAAACAACAGAAACATAAACCACATCACTTCCTGTGTCTATGTCTTTAAACAGCAGAAACATAAACCACATCACTTCCTGTGTCTATGTCTTTAAACAACAGAAACATAAACCACATCACTTCCTGTGTCTATGTCTTTAAACAGCAGAAACATAAACCACATCACTTCCTGTGTCTATGTCTTTAAACAGCAGAAACATAAACCACATCACTTCCTGTGTCTATGTCTTTAAACAGCAGAAACATAAACCACATCACTTCCTGTGTCTATGTCTTTAAACAGCAGACACATAAACCACATCACTTCCTGTGTCTGTCTTTAAACAGCAGAAACATAAACCACATCACTTCCTGTGTCTATGTATTTAAACACAGCAGAAACATAAACCACATCACTTCCTGTGTCTATGTCTTTAAATACAGCAGAAACATAAACCACATCACTTCCTGTGTCTATGTCTTAAATACAGCAGAAACATAAACCACATCACTTTCTGTGTCTATGTCTTTAAACAGCAGAAACATAAACCACATCACTTCCTGTGTCTATGTCTTTAAACACAGCAGAAACATAAACCACATCACTTCCTGTGTCTATGTCTTTAAACAGCAGAAACATAAACCACATCACTTCCTGTGTCTATGTCTTAAATACAGCAGAAACATAAACCACATCACTTCCTGTGTCTATGTCTTTAAACAGCAGAAACATAAACCACATCACTTCCTGTGTCTATGTCTTTAAACAACAGAAACATAAACCACATCACTTCCTGTGTCTGTCTTTAAACAGCAGAAACATAAACCACATCACTTCCTGTGTCTATGTCTTTAAACAGCAGAAACATAAACCACATCACTTCCTGTGTCTATGTCTTTAAACAGCAGAAACATAAACCACATCACTTCCTGTGTCTATGTCTTTAAACAGCAGAAACATAAACCACATCACTTCCTGTGTCTATGTCTTTAAACAACAGAAACATAAACCACATCACTTCCTGTGTCTATGTCTTAAATACAGCAGAAACATAAACCACATCACTTCCTGTGTCTATGTCTTAAATACAGCAGAAACATAAACCACATCACTTCCTGTGTCTATGTCTTTAAACAGCAGAAACATAAACCACATCACTTCCTGTGTCTATGTCTTTAAACAGCAGAAACATAAACCACATCACTTCCTGTGTCTATGTCTTTAAACA
>NC_139646.1:30368958-30378958 GCF_964638095.1 Poromitra crassiceps | reverse complement strand
TCTACCCCTCTCTGTCTCTCCTCACCCTTCACCTCTCTCTAGCCCCTTTCTCTCTCCCCCTTCTCCCCCTCTCCCTGTCTCTCTCATTCTCCCCTGACCCTTCACCTCTCTCTCCCCCTTCTCCCCCTCTCCCTGTCTCTCTCTCTCTCATTCTCCCCTGACCCTTCACCTCTCTCTACCCCCTCCCTTCTGTTTTGATTTCCCCCTCTCTTTTCCTCTCTCTCTCTATAATCAGTCTACTGCAGCACAGCACTGGAGGAAACCTGTGGAAAGTGATTTATTACACTCTCACACTCAAGCACGCACGCACACACACATGCATGCACGCACGCGCACACACACACACACACACACACACAGTGTGATTTATTGCTGTGCAGGTGGACAGTGGTTCAAGGGTAAGAGATTAGTCTAACACACACTGAACACCAAATTATTATTACACATTTAGATAGAGGACATGGTCACACACAGACACACACACACACACACACACACACTAGTGTTTCAGTGCATAATACGTGTTGATAGAGCAAAGTGAGTGGTGGGAGCATTTGAAGATGAAAGCAGAGTGACAAGAGACAACAGAACAGCTTTAGACTCAAAACCATCTTTAAAGGGATAGTACGCCAACATCATCTCTGGTACATTACAATTGAGTTGAATTCAATTCAATTAAAGTACCGTATTCTCATGATGCACCATGAATTTCTTACCAGAATGACTCAATGCAGCTCATTAGCTATTGTTGTCATTAAATTATCATTCACAATTTCGTAAAAATATTACGCCTAGTCAAGAGCGGGCGTAAGGTGCAGTCATGGGTGCAGTAGTATAGACGGTTTTCACCTGTGTGTTGCGCAATAGCTACAACCCCTCAGCACTCTGGCTGTATTCAGACCCGAGTTATAAACTGGAAACCGGAGTACGTTATAAACATTATAAATATAGTCACGTTATAAACAACTAACCAATGCTGGGGGTCCGTATGGAAAGTGGAAATCGAAATGGTTAAAAGTTAAATCAATTTGGTCATGCAGTGGCGTTTTACTGCCATGTAAAGTAACGGGTGTGTGTGTGTGTGTGTGTGTGTACCAGCAGACAGATAAGGCAGCAGAGGTGTGATCAAGTCAACTTTGCTCCAGTCCCAAGTCAGTATTGAGGCACAGCTCTCAAGTCAAGTCCCGAGCGAAGGGGCAGCTTTGCTTGGTCAGCATTGATGCCAATGCGGAAGTACCAACAGCTGCAGATCCTCAAAAGCTGCAGATCCTCGAATGGCCACTTGAGGCTGGATGCAAAAGCGAGTCATTGCTCATTCACTCCCATGCCAAATGTCAGTTTACAGCATTAATATACATGTTAAAAAAAGGTAATAGCTCATTTGACCTTTCATGACAGCATGTTAATATAACACCCATTTAGAGTCAAATAGATGATAGAAAATAGGATGTTTTGAGTGTGATTGACAGGTTGCCTGTCCAGTGATTGCACAGATTGGAGGTTTCAGCTCAGCTGTAGAGTTCACACTGACAAACAAAAACTCAACCTTCCGTTTTTAGATTCCACCCTTGTTCAAACAGGTGCTGTTATGCCTCCATCGCTCGCCTCGTCTCTCTCCAATAGAGCTGCTCTCTCTTTCTCTCTGTCACTGTCGCCTTTTCAACATCAATCACTACAGATCACACACAAACACACACGGGCGCGCGCGCACGCACGCACGCACACACACACACACACACACACACACACACACACACACACACACACACACAAGAAAGGGAAGGACACACATCCAGAGTGACACCTTCACACTTGGAAGCACAAACACCAGAGATAGACACACAATGATACATACACACACACTTTTTGAGAACAAACCATGGAGTGTGTTTCATAGGAATGCTGAGTTGCTTTGTTGGCAGTATCTAGGGAGCAGATAAAAGGAGGTGTGTGTGTGTGTGTGTGTGTGTGTGTGTGTGTGTGTGTGTGTGTGTGTGTGTGTGTGTGTGTGTGTTGAAAGAGAGAGAGGGGGGGGGATAGTCTATTTTCTATAGGAACTAGATAGTTTTGACATCAAACAACCTATGGTCTCTCCCTGCACTTCTTCTCTTCCATTTTTAATTTTCTCAACTCTTGGCTCCTGTCTCTTCTCTCTTGTGACATTTCAAATTATTACTGTCATTTTTCTCCCCTTCTCTCCCCTGGTCACATGGTCACATGGGGTCACATGGTCACATGGGGGGAGGCTATTTTGCTTTCCCTCAAAATGGGTTGTTAGCATCATTAGAGCCTCTCGTTGTAATCAAGGGGCATGACTACAGGCCAGGGTTCCAGAGTGCGCCTATTTACACGCCTTTTCCCACCTTAAAATGTGCCAGTGCGCCTAAATATTTTTAGAACACGGCTCTCTTGAATACTCGATTCTGATTGGTCAATCAACAAGATTCACCGGTCATTATTTCTCGACAACCGACCGCTGCTCTGCCACACCTGGATTAATCAGTTGATAAGAGCTTTTTGTCTGCAGACACTACTAATTAGGCCAACCAGTTGCAGCTGTGGTGTCTTGTGTGCCAATTACGAATGAAACCGCTTTGTCGTTGAAAACGCTATTAAAAAATCGATTTGAATAATTATTTTTGTCAGATTATTGAATGATTTAGTTGTAGGCCGTGTTCTAAGCGGGATAATGTATATTGAGGCGGTGATTACTGGGAAATAATGACCTTCAGGTGAATCATTAAGCCCTCCGCTGCGCGTCGGGCTCAATCATCACCTGTCGGTCATTATTTCCCCCGTAATCACCGCCTCAATATACATTATCCCTTACTTGTCTTCCTACTTGTCTAACAGGTCCCAGATAGTTAAGGTTGGGCAGGGGACATCACCCCCACTGCCATGTAACATGGGAGTCCCTCAAGGCAGCATACTGGGCCCATTGCTATTTATAATGTACATAAATGATCTGCCAAATCCCAAAACATTCACAATGTCTATTATATGCCGATGACACCGTTATTTATGTATCAGACTCAAATATTGACACCATTAACTCAAAACTCACCTCTGATCTCCAGCTCCTAAATAACTGGCTAAAGACCAACCATCTAACCCAGTGGTTCCCAACCTTTTCCAACTCAGGGCCCACTTTTATGTCTCAAAAATGTTCGCGGCCCACCTCCGACCCCATAAATACAAAGGCCATATAATGCGTTCTCAGAGCACTTTTTTATTGAAAATTGAACATAAATGACTGAACTGAATACAGGAGAAACATGTTGGAAGCTCCACAGTCACTAACACAGCACCTGTAACATGTTGCAACACCTTCAGTATTACAGTTTTCAAGGAGCTGTCCACACACACACACACACACATACACACGCACACACACACACACACACACACACAGACACACACACACACACACACACACACACACACACACACACACCAATCATTCAAGGAGCTGTCCATCAGCACCAAACAGATGTCAGAAATGACAAGCAAGGGGCTGTCTGTAACAGGCTAATTAACAAATGATTAATAAATAACGGTATCCTTCAACAATGGAAAAATGCATTCTCATAACAATTTGACATCCAATATCAGATCCAAACAAAATCCAAATATCAGAAGAAAGCCCATTAAATCGATAGGGTTACAAATAAACACAAACCCAATATAAAGATGATGTAAAGATGAAACTTCAATTCAAGCAAAAGCAATAACATCAAAGAAACAAAAATCATACTTTTTCAAGTATGATTTTTCAAAATCTTTCAAAAAAATTTTTTTTTTTTTTTTTTCAAAAATCATACTTTTTTGGAAATGATTTGGCGGCCCACTTGCAATACCTTCGCGGCCCACCAGGGGGCCGCAGCCCACAGGTTGGGAATCACTGATCTAACCATCAATGTAAAGAAAACAGAATGTATGTACTTTCACTCACCTAGGAAAACCATCTCCACATCTGCTCCAATCTCACTGGCAAAACAAACACTTACTATTACATAGTTCAATGATGTTCATCATGTCTTCATTTATACATAGACGTTTGTGTTTTCTTGTGATCAGACATATGTTTATAGATGTTATTTATTTAGCTTGACAGTTTCGACGAGTCAACTCTCATCATACATTGACACGTCATACCCAGCTGTCAGTGCGACTACTTCTGAAGAAGACGAGAGTTGACTCGTCGAAACTGTCAAGGTAAATAAATAACATGTATAAACCTTTGTCTGATCACAAGAAAACACAAACGTCTACTTACTATTACAGACATTTATAAATATCTTGGAATTCATCTAGACTCTCACCTTACATATCGCAACCACATCCACAGCCTAACTAATAAACTTAAACAGAAACTGTATGTCTACAATAAGATCAGGCCATTTCTTACATCTACTGTCTCTGCCGCCTATTTGAATGCCATTTTTCTCTCCAACCTATCATACTGTCTCCCCATCTGGTCCCTCACAACAAAAGAAATCACTGAACCAATAGCAAGACTGTACAATAGAGCCCATAAAATACATGGTAATCTCTCAAACTGGACCCATCACTGCACAGCCCTCTCACATTCCAATACCCTAACCTTCCAAAACTACACAAATCTGTTAGCCATCAAATTTTACTTTCAGATACAAAACAATAACCTCCCCGCAGCAATTTCAGCCATACTTCCAAAACCCAGCACAAGGCCCTTTCTTGTTACTCGCTCAATCACACAAGACCTTATACCTGTCCCAACTTATAAAAACAACTATGGATTAAAATCATTCTTCCGCTCTTTTACTGTAATCTGGAAAGAAATACCCCATCATATCAGATCCATCATATCCACTCCGCACTTCAAACGTACTTATGAGCACCTCATACTAACAAACCAAGTCTGCAATCACTGATACTGTTGTTGGTTGCTATTAATAATGTATTAATTAGTGTATAATGATGCTTTCAAATTGGTACAGTTATGTATATACTGTCTTATTCTATTCTGATGTATTTTATCCTGAACTGTATTTTGAACTGTATTTTAACTGTAACTGTAAACCAGGAACCTGCTGAAAAGCAGTTTCAAACTGAGTCAGGCCAGGTCTGACAGTGACTGTAACTGTTGCTTTTAAACCCTTTCCTGCAAATAAACTTAAACTTGAAACTTGAAACACAGGACAGTCTGCAGCAAGCCAGCCATCCAGATCCCTAGCGTGACCGGCCAGACTCGGAGTCACAAACAGATGGAATTAAAATGTGTCATATGGTGGTTTTGTACGCAGGAGACAAAGCTACTGCTTCACAGACATGAATTCTTGCTAACGATATGCTGGCTGGCATGACAATGATATCTTAGTGTCTAATTAGCATCGCTATCGTTAGCATCTCGCTAACTATATCTATGAAGCAAATTCTGGGAATAATAGCATTACCCAACATGTAATTCAAGATTGCTAAAATGTGTTGTTGACAATATGACTATGCTGTCTGTTAATGTTAGACCATCTAAGAGCAGCTATTTGCTACGGGTTTTCACTGCAATCATTACATAATGCAAACTACAGATGACTAAATAAATGGTTAATGATAATTGAATGACAATAGCCAATGAGCTGCATTGAGTCATTCTGGTAAGAAATTCATAGTGCATCATGAGAAAGGTATCAGAGATTAATCATTGTGTCCTTAAAATTTGTGCACCTAACTTTTTCACTTAGGAGCATAATGTAAGGTGACATTTACACTATCACACCCAGTTCATAAATGCTGCAATACTTAAAATGCAAAGGCTTCCATCAATGGGCCATAGGCTCAATCCCCATTGTGTTAGCTCAGTTGGTGATAGTGACTTAATAGACATTTACATGAAAATATTTGAGTGTATCACTTTAATAAATTGGCAATATACAAAATTAGAAAGAAGGTAATGCTTAAAATGTATTATCGCGGTGCCAAAAGGCGTGGTGAAAATTTTGGGTCCACCTAAATTATGTGCTGGTGCAGCTAAATGAAAAAGTAAAGGCGCACCGGTACACCTGGTTGGGTGCCCTGCATGACTAGCTTGATTACAATCTTTTTATGACAAGCTAAAAACAAATAGTAACTGACTCTCCATTAGTTTGGAAGATTTAATTCAGTTCTCCAACCCTCCAGTTCTGCAACTGCCTAATGCTAACACTTTAGCATACACTATGTCACTATGTTGAGAAGTACATACTAACACTTTAGCATACACTATGTCACTATGTTGAGGGGTAGTAGGCTACATGCTAAGACTTTAGCATACACTATGTCACTATGTTGAGGGGTAGTAGGCTACATGCTAAGACTTTAGCATACACTATGTCACTATGTTGAGGGGTAGTAGGCTACATGCTAACACTTTAGCATACACTGTCAAGGGATAGTAGGCTACATGCTAACACTTTAGCATACACTATGTCGAGGGATAGTAGGCTACATGCTAACACTTTAGCATACACTATGTCACTATGTTGAGGGGTAGTAGGCTACATGCTAAGACTTTAGCATACACTGTGTCACTATGTTGAGGGGTAGTAGGCTACATGCTAAGCCTTTAGCATACACTATGTCACTATGTTGAGGGGTAGTAGGCTACATGCTAACACTTTAGCATACACTATGTCACTATGTTGAGGGATAGTAGGCTACATGCTAACACTTTAGCATACACTATGTCGAGGGATAGTAGGCTACATGCTAACACTTTAGCATACACTATGTCACTATGTCGAGGGATAGTAGGTTACATGCTAACACTTTAGCATACACTATGTCACTATGTTGAGGGATAGTAGGCTACATGCAAACACTTTAGCATACACTATGTCACTATGTTGGGGGATAGTAGGCTACATGCTAACATTTTAGCATACACTATGTCACTATGTTGAGGGATAATAGGTTATATGCTAACACTTTAGTATACACTATGTTACTATTTTGAGTGATACTAGGCTACATGCTAAAACTTCAGCGTACACTATGTCACTATGTTGAGTGATAGTAGGCTACATGCTAAAACTTTAGCATACTCCATGCTCTCTGTGGGTTTGGGATTTGATTGGCACCCGTATTCAGGTTATACTGGATACCATTGGAGCGTGCTCAACTTCAGTTCTCGGCTCTCTCTCTCTCTCTGGGACTGCCTGATGAGAGGAGCTTTAGCTGGCTAACTGCTAATAAGACAGCCCATTCATTTTGCATGAGTTAATTAGCTGACAGTGTTAGGAGCTGTTAGCATGGCAGATGAGGCAGATTAATTATGCATGCAAAGTAAAGAAGATGTTTCCAGACCAGGGTGTGATCAGGTATCCAAGGTGCTCCCCCAGCAACCTGGAGAGTACTTCTTTTATTTACAAACAATCCCTATCTATTACTACTACTACTACTACAGTATCATTAGTAGTAGTAGTAGTCAGTGTAGTAGTTAAGCCACTATATCTCGAGTCCAGGGAGAGTCTCGAGTCCCCAGTGTTCCAGTTCAAGTCCAAGTCATCAAAGAAGAGTCCGAGTCCCCATTACCTGATTCCCAGTCCAAGTTCGAGTCCGGAGTTCCTGAACATGAGTATGAACAATAATAAGATAGCTATCAATATCTTATGCCAAATTATTAGAAGCCCATCACACACATTTCCTTTTGCTTCACCTGTATATCTCCATATTCCATGCCTCTCTTCTTTAATGACAGTGTTGTTACTATGTTACCAAATGGTCTTATTCTGGAGATATGTGTTGTGTTGTTAGTATGTTACCAAATGGTCTTATTCTGGATATATGTGTTGTGTTGTTACTATGTTACCAAATGGTCTTATTCTGGATATATGTGTTGTGTTGTTACTATGTTACCAAATGGTCTTATTCTAGATATATGTGTTGTGTTGTTAGTATGTTACCAAATGGTCTTATTCTGGAGATATGTGTTGTGTTGTTAGTATGTTACCAAATGGTCTTATTCTGGAGATATGTGTTGTGACTATGTTACCAAATGGTCTTATTCTGGATATATGTGTTGTGTTGTTACTATGTTACCAAATGGTCTTATTCTGGATGTGTTGCAAAGCACTTGTGATCAAAACAGTGGCAGGATGCATTGGCACACGTTCTGTAGTGCATCCCGAGATGGACCTTGTTCTGACATTGCTACATGATAGATCATTCTGTTCTCTCATGTAGCCCATCATCATGTTATAACAGGGTATAGGAGGCTATAGTGTTGTGTAGAGCACTTGTTATAACAGGGTATAGGAGGCTATAGTGTTGTGTAGAGCACTTGTTATAACAGGGTATAGGCTATAGTGTTGTGTAGAGCACTTGTTATAACAGGGTATAGGAGGCTATAGTGTTGTGTAGAGCACTTGTTATAACAGGGTATAGGAGGCTATAGTGTTGTGTAGATCACTTGTTATAACAGGGTATAGGCTATAGTGTTGTGTAGAGCACTTGTTATAACAGGGTATAGGAGGCTATAGTGTTGTGTAGAGCACTTGTTATAACAGGGTATAGGAGGCTATAGTGTTGTGTAGAGCACTTGTTATTAGGGTTGCACGGTATACCGGTACTACAACAGTACCGCGATACCCTGACGTTAAAAAGGATACTATACCACGTTAATTTAGTACCGGTACTTTTAAAAATGACATGAGTTGCGTTGCATCCATGTGCCACCGTCTGTTTCTCCACCGGAGTCTGTGTGCTGCAGCTTTGCTCTGTCTGTTTCAACTCCCTGTGGGCGTGCCAAGTCCGCCCTCCCCTGTCTCACTGACACTCCACTCTCCAGTCCTCTGTTCAGCCGATCGGGTGGACATGCAGTGTTGCCAACTTGGCGACTTTGTCGATATATTTAGCTACTTTTCAGACCCACGTGGCGACTTTATTTCTCAAAGGCAACTAGCGACAAATCTGGCGACTTTTTCTGACCATGGGAAGCAACGTTAATGTGTTGAATCTCTACGGATTTTGCCTGCTGGCTTTTCTCCCTCTCTCTCTCTCTCTCTCTCTCTCTCTCTCTCTCGTTCGCTCTGCCTGTCTAACCTCGCGTCACCAGGCTCTTCTCGGCGAGAAAGAGCCTGGCTCCCGCCCACAATTGATTTTGTCACCCTACTGGTTCCCGCCTAGAGCCCGCCCTAGACCGGATGGCAGCGTTTCTAGCTCGTCAACTTTCACGTTAACTTGACAATTTGACCCAAGTATCAGAATCCTCTTTCACCGTTTTGACCGGTGTGTCAGGCGGTGGTGGCGGAGATGCCATATTGCATAAACGTTTTGTTTTATGTAACGCTAGCTTTGTTTTGATCAGACTCTAGTTTAGGTAACATCACCGCGTCAAGCTAACGGCAACAAAGACGTTGTTAGGCGCATTGCTATCCGGTGTTAATTCTGGGTCCGGGGTTTACGCCCCCATGACAAAAAGCGGGGTGGAAGGTGCCCAGACTACTGCCTGTCTGACACACACAGCGCTTCGCCTTCACTGCAGCCTCTATCCTACCTGAGAGCAGCAGGATAGGGTTTGCTTGTCATTTCTAACAGCGTATGTTGAATCTGGCCCACACACGGGCGGAGTCAGCACTTAATATTACAACCATACAGTCAGATTACAACGGCTATGCCGAAGCATGCACGGACATCAAAGCTGTCCGTCTGTAAAACGATGTTTACACAGGCAAAAGGGAGACAACACGTCCACTTGACTTGCCAAAGCATCTCTCCAACAGACGATCCGACTAGTACAAAGTGTCACAGTTTAGCGAATGTGATAACGTCAAGTCAAGCGAGTGTGATTTATTTTGTGACAAGCAAACGTTTTTCAGTTCGTTTGACGAGGCAATTAAAGGCAATGCGCCTAACCTCTGCCAAGGGGGTAGGCTATATGACGGTGTTTAAGAGTGATATGAGGTTGCAAACTGTATAACGTTAACTGTCAAATAAATCACATACACTAAGTATAAGGAATATCAGATTACTGCATATTACCATG
>NC_139646.1:30361458-30363958 GCF_964638095.1 Poromitra crassiceps | reverse complement strand
GGGGTTTCTCAACCGAAACCCCAAGAAACGAGCGAGCCCATCCTCGCCCAGCGGCCGCCAGCAGACAGGAGCAGCAGCAGCAGCAGAAACGAGCTTGTGACACGCCCGCTGCAGCCAAGAAGAACACACACGGAGGGAGGAGTTTGAAGTAGAGGGGGGTTTCCTGCTGTTATGGAGGAAATTACTGTTCAAAACTATTGTTTAGATGTCTGACGTCTTACTGATGCCAAAAATGAATGGTTAAAGTGACTGTTCTATCGAATTTCACAAAAAGCTATTTATCTCAGCTTAAATTTTCAGACGCTGAAACCATGCTGTATTCAAGTGCTAATGCCTACATAACTACTAACTCTACAACGTAAACTCTTTTAGACAGAGAAAGCACACATTCTATTAGTTCTTTTGAGATATTTTGTGTTCACAAAATCTTAGCAGAAAAGAATCCTCGGGTCTTGAAAGATGAGCCAGAATCCTCAAAAAAAAAACTCTGGCAGAAGCTACCTACAGTAAAAAAAAAATGGCTGGCAGTGAATGTGTTAACATCAAAATGAGTATTTTAAATAGAATGTTTGCTGCTTCGTATGTTGAAACACGTTTTTCTCCTCCCAACATGCATCAGTCAGTCAGGCTATTTACTTGTTTAAATGACATTAGTTTGAAATTTCTTGCCGGAATTTTTTTTTCTCAACCCATATGACCACACTTTGAAGCTCTCACATGTGTGCTTATGCGCGGGAGAGTGTGTATGTGCATGCTGTGTGTGCGTATGTGTGTCCAACTGTGCATGACAGCTGTTAGCAGAGCGTTGGGTGAGCTCCATTTAACATTGGGTAGAAATCAGAATCATACGACGATCCATGGCCGAGCTAGCCAGACAAACAGACAGACAGACAGACATGCAGACAGACATACAGACATACAGACAGACATACAGACAGACATACAGACAGACAGACAGACAATACATACAGACATGCAGACAGAGAGACAAACAGACAGACAGACATGCAGACAGACATACAGACAGACATACAGACAGACATACAGACAGACAGACAGACAATACATACAGACAGAGACAGACAGGCAGACAGAGACAGACAGACAGACAAAGAGAGACAGAGACAGACAGAGAGACAGAGACAGACAGACAGACAGACAGAGAGAGACAGACAGACAGACTGGGGGGAATAGTGTGATCGTTCCATGCGCTACGTCCTGCCAGTGAAACTCCACACTGTCAGGTGAAAAGAAGCAGCTGGTGACTGCACATGTGTGGGAGGAAGCATGTGCTAGTCTACAACTCTCCCCATATCGGCAGAGGGGGTAGAGCAACGACCGGGACATTAGACTACTTGCACAACTCCATTACTTCCTGAAATGAGTAGGGCATCTTGGTTTCCTGTCCTACACTATTGGATGAACTGATTAATCAGGTGTGCCTGATCACTGTTGTTGTGACTGCAGCAGTCAGGCACACCTGACATTAATCAGTTCATCCAATAGTGTAGGACAGGAAACCAAGATGCCCTACTCATTTCAGGAAGTAGTGGAGTTGTGCAAGTAGTCTGATTGTATTCTGTTACATCACCACACGGCCATTTTGGTAGGAAAACAACAGGTGATTGTGATCAATTAACAGGTGATTACAATCAAGTGACACTTACAGCCAATGAGCTGTGTGTATTGTAGCGCCATATTGGTAGGAAAAAGGCTTGTGACATCATCGGAACACTATGGATTGGGGAGAAGAAATATTAATAAAATATAACTTTCTCTTTGAGCACTGCACAGTGAATATTCCAAATGTATACACACCCAAAATTAAACCCTAACACGGCCATTTGACGTCATAAATATAAAAAGCTGAGAAAAACAAATGATCTTCACATTTCACACTCTCCAGCAACATGTCTCTCCCGTCACGTCCCTTTAACGAGGAGCGGCGTCTAATTAATGTGATTATCAAAGCAATTATGGAACAGCTTCAGTGGAGACCTGAGCTGGCGCTGTCATGCTGCTATGCTTTCACACCTTACTGCTGAGGTCATGTCAGCCTGAGGAACCATCAGCTTCACAAGTCACAGACAAACCATGGAGATATGAAGATACAGGTGTCACAACACCTCCACAACCAACTGTGATTTCCACTACAAACACTCCAAAACCCTATGATGTCTTCAAATGAGCTAGATGCAAAGTTTTGTAAGCGTTACTTTCTGAAATGAAAGAACATGTCCAAGTCGTTTAAAGAGCATGGAGCAGGGTAATTCCTTTGCTAAATGTATACTTAACCTTGTCCCTATGTCCATTTGAAAAGTTAATGCATCATTAAAAAAAAAAAAAAAAAAGTTTGAAAAAAAATATGGGGAAAAACACCTTCCTTTTTCAGAAGGAAATAACAGACTTTTAATTTGACAAGAAAAAGCCTGCTACGTCACAGTGGGGAGTGGCTCCCGCGTGCGTGTCTCCCTCTCCCCTCCCACTGTGCTTGTCTGCG
>NC_139646.1:30336458-30343958 GCF_964638095.1 Poromitra crassiceps | reverse complement strand
TGCTATAATAAATACAGCCCTACCTGATGCTATGCTATAATAAATACAGCTCTACCTGATGATATGCTATAGTAAATGCAGCCCTACATGATGCTATGCTATAGTAAATACAGCTCTACCTGATGCTATGCTATAATAAATACAGCCCTACCTGATGCTATGCTATAATAAATACAGCCCTACCTGATGCTATGCTATAGTAAATACAGCCCTACCTGATGCTATGCTATAATAAATACAGCCCTACCTAATGCTATGCTATAGTAAATACAGCCCTACCTGATGCTATGCTATAATAAATACAGCCCTACCTGATGCTATGCTATAGTAAATACAGCCCTACCTGATGCTATGCTATAATAAATACAGCCCTAACTGATGCTATGCTATAGTAAATACAGCCCTACCTAATGCTATGCTATAGTAAATACAGCCCTACCTGATGCTATGCTATAATAAATACAGCCCTACCTGATGCTATGCTATAGTAAATACAGCCCTACCTGATGCTATGCTATAATAAATACAGCCCTACCTGATGCTATGCTATAATAAATACAGCCCTACCTGCTGCTATGCTATAATAAATACAGCCCTACCTGCTGCTATGCTATAATAAATACAGCCCTACCTGATGCTATGCTATAATAAATACAGCCCTACCTGATGCTATGCTATAGTAAATACAGCCCTACCTGATGCTATGCTATAATAAATACAGCCCTACCTGATGCTATGCTATAGTAAATACAGCCCTACCTGATGCTATGCTATAGTAAATACAGCCCTACCTGATGCTATGCTATAATAAATACAGCCCTACCTAATGCTATGCTATAGTAAATACAGCCCTACCTGATGCTATGCTATAGTAAATACAGCCATACCTGCTGCTATGCTATAATAAATACAGCCCTACCTGATGCTATGCTATAGTAAATACAGCCATACCTGATGCTATGCTATAGTAAATACAGCCCTACCTGCTGCTATGCTATAATAAATACAGCCCTACCTGATGCTATGCTATAGTAAATACAGCCCTACCTGATGCTATGCTATAGTAAATACAGCCCTACCTGATGCTATGCTATAATAAATACAGCCCTACCTAATGCTATGCTATAATAAATACAGCCCTACCTGCTGCTATGCTATAATAAATACAGCCCTACCTGATGCTATGCTATAGTAAATACAGCCCTACCTGATGCTATGCTATAGTAAATACAGCCCTACCTGATGCTATGCTATAGTAAATACAGCCCTACCTGTAGCTATGCTATAGTAAATACAGCCTTACCTAATGCTATGCTATAGTAAATACAGCCCTACCTGATGCTATGCTATAGTAAATACAGCCCTACATGATGCTATGCTATAATAAATACAGCCCTACCTAATGCTATGCTATAGTAAATACAGCCCTACCTGATGCTATGCTATAGTAAATACAGCCCTACATGATGCTATGCTATAATAAATACAGCCCTACCTAATGCTATGCTATAGTAAATACAGCCCTACCTGATGCTATGCTATAATAAATACAGCCCTACCTAATGCTATGCTATAATAAATACAGCCCTACCTGATGCTATGCTATAATAAATACAGCCCTACCTGATGCTATGCTATAATAAATACAGCTCTACATGATGCTATGCTATAATAAATACAGCCCTACCTGATGCTATGCTATAATAAATACAGCTCTACATGATGCTATGCTATAATAAATACAGCCCTACCTGATGCTATGCTATAATAAATACAGCTCTACATGATGCTATGCTATAATAAATACAGCCCTACCTGATGCTATGCTATAATAAATACAGCCCTACCTAATGCTATGCTATAGTAAATACAGCCCTACCTGATGCTATGCTATAATAAATACAGCTCTACATGATGCTATGCTATAATAAATACAGCCATACCTGATGCTATGCTATAATAAATACAGCTCTACCTGATGCTATGCTATAATAAATACAGCCCTACATGATGCTATGCTATAATAAATACAGCCCTACATGATGCTATGCTATAGTAAATACAGCCCTACCTAATGCTATGCTATAATAAATACAGCCCTACATGATGCTATGCTATAGTAAATACAGCCCTACCTGATGCTATGCTATAGTAAATACAGCCCTACATTATGCTATGCTATAATAAATACAGCCCTACCTGATGCTATGCTATAGTAAATACAGCCCTACCTGATGCTATGCTATAATAAATACAGCTCTACCTGATGCTATGCTATAGTAAATACAGCCCTACCTGCTGCTATGCTATAATAAATACAGCCCTACCTGCTGCTATGCTATAGTAAATACAGCTCTACCTGATGCTATGCTATAGTAAATACAGCCCTACCTGATGCTATGCTATAGTAAATACAGCCCTACCTGATGCTATGCTATAATAAATACAGCCCTACCTGATGCTATGCTATAGTAAATACAGCCCTACATGATGCTATGCTATAGTAAATACAGCCCTACCTGATGCTATGCTATAATAAATACAGCCCTACATGATGCTATGCTATAGTAAATACAGCCCTACCTGATGCTATGCTATAGTAAATACAGCCCTACCTGATGCTATGCTATAATAAATACAGCCCTACCTGATGCTATGCTATAGTAAATACAGCCCTACATGATGCTATGCTATAATAAATACAGCTCTACATGATGCTATGCTATAGTAAATACAGCCCTACCTGATGCTATGCTATAATAAATACAGCCCTACATGATGCTATGCTATAGTAAATACAGCCCTACCTGATGCTATGCTATAATAAATACAGCCCTACCTGATGCTATGCTATAGTAAATACAGCCCTACATGATGCTATGCTATAATAAATACAGCCCTACCTGATGCTATGCTATAGTAAATACAGCCCTACCTGATGCTATGCTATAATAAATACAGCCCTACCTGATGCTATGCTATAATAAATACAGCCCTACATGATGCTATGCTATAATAAATACAGCTCTACATTATGCTATGCTATAGTAAATACAGCCCTACCTGATGCTATGCTATAGTAAATACAGCCCTACCTGATGCTATGCTATAGTAAATACAGCCCTACCTGATGCTATGCTATAGTAAATACAGCCCTACCTAATGCTATGCTATAATAAATACAGCCCTACCTGCTGCTATGCTATAGTAAATACAGCCCTACCTGATGCTATGCTATAGTAAATACTGGACTGTAGGGCATTCACAGACTAGTCGACTAGTAAAACCACTAGTCGACACTGTGCTTAGTAGTCGACTAGTCGTTATTTTATTTTTTTTATCTTTAAGAAAGAACATGATGTATTTACACGACATACATGGACTATCATATCCCATATCCCCCACAAAGAACATCAAAACACAACAAAACAAAACAAGAAAACTGCATAAGATACACAATAATCAAAGAACAAACAAGACTATTGGACAAACAACCAAACAAAAACAATGCATTCAGCTCCTATCCTGATAAGCCTAATGACACTGGGGTAAAAAGTTCTCAAAGTCAAACTCTGTATGTGGTTGCTTTTGCTCTTGTAGTAAATGTTATCCAACGTATGGTAGCTTGAGAGTTCATTCCACCAGTGAACTACAGCTGGGGGATTGGATGCTTTCCAATTTAAAGCTAAGTTTGTCCAATAGCCTTGTTTGTTCTTGAGATTATTGTGTATCTTATGCAGTTTTCTTGTTTTGTTTTGTTGTGTTTTGATGTTCTTTGTGTGGGATATGGGATATGATAGTCCATGTATGTCGTGTAAATACCTCATGTCTTAAAGATAAAAAAAAAAAAAAAAAAAAAAAACGACTAGTCGACTACCTTTAGGGACGACTAGTTGACTAGTAAAATTCACTAGTCGTGAATGCCCTACTGGACTGATGTGTTAGTGATGTGTTTTATTAGAAAAGCATTTGACTGAACAGTGTGTAAAGCTTCAGTGGAACCTGCTTCTCTCTGCCTTAAGGAGCAGCGAACACAACTACAACTACAACCAGTGGTCAGTATCTCTCCAGTCCAAGTCCCCTGTTACCCGATTCCCAGTCCAGAGTTACTAATGTCACAGTATTAACTCATTGAGTGCCAGCCACTTTTGGAGAACGGACGCTCCCAGTGCCAGAGTTTCAGAGCTTTTTTCAGTGATTTCTCGAGGCCCACAGAATATTGTGTGATATTACTATGTAAACAATGAACACGCAAAAATAACGATGAGACTCTTTTCTATCATCAGCAAAAACAGGTTTATTGATATCATTTTCCGTTCTTTAGTTATCAGCCGGAGAAGATAGCTTGATTTAACAAAAAAGAGCAGTTTTTTTCTAGAAGCTGAGATAATGGCCCTTTTGTGAAATTAAACATTTCAAACACATCACTGACTCTGAAGCTAATTTTCTGATGTAGTCACACCTCAAAAATAATTTCCTTCAATAAAACAGTGAAGGCCAGGGAATTTTGTTTGGCAGAATAATATTTTTAGCTGCAACCAGCAGCGCTGGCCCCTGCGTGCGCTGCTGGTTGCAGCTTCTTGCTGATCTTGATTTGCTGCTGGTGGGCATCGGATATTCTGGCTTGCGTTTGCCAACCCTGTCCTGCTGCCTGGGTCTGTCTGGGTCAGTGTTGTGTGCTGCTCTGCGTGTAATAATAGCTACCAATATCTGATGCCAAATTATTAGGGCCTATTTCAATAAACTAACAACAAAAAAAAGTCTTTATCAATTAAGAAGTCTGAGTCTGAGTCTCCGACTTCAGAGTCTGAATGCACCAATGCTCAAGTCAAAGTCCAACTCTGAGTCATCAGTGAGCAACTCCAAGTCGAGTCAAGACTCCTGAAAATGAGTCCAGGACTCTGACTCTGAGTACAACAGGCCAACATGCCTACAAGTATGTCATGATGTGACTTTAGTGGAGAGTTTAGTGTCACATGATGTCTAAATGCAGTACTAAGAGAACAACTGAGACATTCATTATTATTTTTTGCATGAAAATGAAAAAAAGTTAAAGATATTGAATATAGGTGAAAACTTTCAGAGCTTCACTCCGAAAGTCAAACCCTACACAGCACATAGCCAACCATGCCAACTTATAATTCACATACAAAACATGAAACTTACCATCCTGTGTGTGTGTGTGTGCGTGTGTGTGTGTGTGTGTGTGTGTGTGTGTGTGTGTGTTAGTCCACTTTAAGCAGCTCAACAGAACAGATTGTGCTGAGTTGACAAAGTTAGCAGTCAGCTTGCAGTAGCCTCAGGATGCGCGCACACACACACACACACACACACACACACACAGATTTGAAGGTTGCTATATTTGAAAACGTGGTGGTGTGTGTGTGGATAGTAAGATTCTGGCTAAGCTAAAGAACACCTGTAGCTCAATGGGTGGAGCAAGGCACTAACACTGCCAGGGTTAGGGGTTCTATTCCCTAGAGCAAGGCACTATCACTGCCAGGGTTAGGGGTTATATTCCCTAGTTCAAGGCACCAACACTGCCAGGGTTAGGGGTTCTATTCCCTAGAGCAAGGCACTAACACGGCCAGGGTTAGGGGTTCTATTCCTCAGACCAAGGCACTAACACGGCCAGGGTTAGGGGTTCTATTCCCTAGAGCAAGGCACTAACACTGCCAGGGTTAGGGGTTCTATTCCTCAGACCAAGGCACTAACACGGCCAGGGTTAGGGGTTCTATTCCCTAGAGCAAGGCACTAACACGGCCAGGGTTAAGGGGTTCTATTCCCTAGAGCAAGGCACTAACACTGCCAGGGTTAGGGGTTCTATTCCCTAGAGCAAGGGACTAACACGGCCAGTGTTAGGGGTTCTATTCCCTAGAGCAAGGCACTAACACGGCCAGGGTTAGGGGTTCTAATCCCTAGAGCAAGGCACTAACACTGCCAGGGTTAGGGTTCTATTCCTCAGACCAAGGCACTAACACGGCCAGGGTTAGGGGTTCTATTCCCTAGAGCAAGGCACTAACACTGCCAGGGTTAGGGTTCTATTCCTCAGACCAAGGTACTAACACGGCCATGGTTAGGGGTTCTATTCCCTAGAGTTGTAATTTAAGCTTGCACACTGCGGCGGAACATTCGTGCAGCATTTAATTTTTCTGGATGGACCTTGACGTCCGCGGATTCCCGCTTGCGGAAACATACATTTGACCAATTAAATCCTTTGTTTACAGCTGATGTCATACTTCTAGTACTGTAGCTAGCTTGCCGGGTAGCTAGCTTGCTGCTAAAATGGGGGAACTTGGCTCATCAATTTGGTTTATCAATCTTAACATCCAATTTTGTCTGACAAACACTGCGACGATCAACACCGACATCAGGGACAATATCTGGCTTCAGATCGCCGAGCAGCTGAAGATGCTAATGTAGCTGTTTACTTGCTAATGTTGTAAACCACTGTTGTAAACGGATGGAGCTAACGTTAGCCACTTATATCTGTTTTTTTATTTTATTTTTTATTCCGTTAAACATGTATAGGACATAAAGGCTGTTACACACCAAGAGCAATACAAATTTACAGGTCAAAATTGCTATGCAAATTTTGACCCACCTGTAAATCACAGCAACAGATGTGTACACGTCGGACGCAAATTTCTGAAAAATCGACCGTGGTCCGAAAAAATAAACAACGCAATAACGCTCAGCGAAACTTTGCGCGGTGGTATATATATATATATATATATATATATATATATATATATATATATATATATATATATATATATATATATATGCACGGTTACATTGACTGATATAGGTTTGAAAAATAAGATTGACATGTGAATTAAAAACACGTGTGGTAAAGACCTTAACTCTTAAAGTCCTCATGAAGTGCAAAGCCCCTCAGCCTGTAAGTAAGCTCCATCATCAGAGTCATTCATGATACTGTCTCTGTGTGTGTGTGTGTGTGTGTGTGTGTGTGTGTGTGTGTGTGTGTGTGTGTGTGTGTGTGTGTGTATAGCCTCCGGCTCCGCTAGAGCTCATAATAAGCAGCTATCAACAGCAGGAAAGAGCTTTACACACACACACACACACACACGGTTATGATTTATGCTGTGGTTTCCTTTCTAACCACATATATATATACATATAAGACACATATAAGACATATAAGACACCTGTTCACACAGATATAACAATCTTATTAAATGTGTATAAAATCCACTTGAACAGATGATAATGAAGCTTATGTGCATCTTGACAACATATTGTAAATAAACATTGGGATTCACTCTATAGAATGCGTAAGAGTGCAGAAGGTAGTCTGCTTTGCTGCAGTCACCACAACAATACAGATGGGCTGCCACACACACACACACACACACACACACACACACACACACACACACACACACACACACAAACAGACAGCCTCCCTCTAACCCCCCTCTCCACCAGGTACTTGTGGTTTCTTTCAGCGTCACATCGTTTGTCTTCATTTCCCAC
>NC_139646.1:30323958-30326458 GCF_964638095.1 Poromitra crassiceps | reverse complement strand
TTCAAAAACATGCCGTTTTAACAGAGGGTCCATTCCTGGCATTGTGCCAAAAATGAGCGCAGTCAAAAATAGTGGTCGCACCGTCGTCAATCACTGTGGGTGATTTATTTTACAAGTGGCATTCAAGTCATATCTGACTAGTTTTAAATGTATTTCTCCCCACAAAAGTTAGGCTAGGCCTATGTCTCGATATAGGCTGTCAGTCAGTCAGATCCTCTCCGCAGTGTGGACGCTCACAGTCACACAACACTGCCTGCCTCAAATGGCTGCCTCACACAATAGACTTGGCTGTATCCAACTCGAGAAAACTTCTCAGAAGAGACTAACGTTACTTTTTCTGACATGGGAATGATGGGATTATTACCAGCAAGCAGCAGTAAAAGCAGGCAATGACGATAGCTGGGTAAGTCCCGCTAGCATCGATGCTAAGTTAGCAAAGTAGCCTACAGCAAGAGCGCAGCTGAAGCTAATTAATATGGACATCCATAATATATAGCCATGTGCTTGCGCGATGACATCATGTATTGGCGATGTCAAAGTGTGGCGATTGACGATCTGACTGAGGTCAAGATCGCGCAACTCTAGTAGGCTTATCATCTCCCTTGTTGCATTTTTAAACTGGCAGATGGGGGATTCAACTTTTAGTTGTTTACTCACCTAATTTGGCTCTCTTCCAAATAATCCAGCCACGTAACTAACTAACGCTACGTCCATTCATGAAAATAATGATGGGACATTAATGGTTTGTAAAGTGTCACCACGCGCCCACTCACATAACAGATAGATGATCTGGATCATGAGCTGCCAGAGTTAAACAGCAGCCGCTTTTGCGCTAATGCGGATCCTATACCGGGGACCGAGATGAATATGATACGGACTCGTGGGAGTGCGCGTAGGCCGGCTAATTGTTGTTTAACATGCAGGCCAACCGGCTAGGAGCGGGTTATAATACGGATTCCACTGCATGTTAACACGTTCACTGCCAAGGACGTGTTAACACGTTTTCAGAATCCAGCTGTTGACTGCCAAGGACGTGTTAACACGTTCTCAGAATCAATTTTTTTTTTTTGACGGTGGGACGTTGATCTAACCCTTTTACGTCTTCTACACCAGAATTGGAGGTATTGAATGTGTATAATCTATTTTACCGACCCACTGAGTGTCGACATGTCTCTCCACAGTAGAAAGAGGCGACCCAAAACTGGAGGGAAAAGCGCGACGAAGCCGTTCTCATACTGTAAAATTGATGGCGAAAACGCTTTCACTTTCGCGCTGATGCACAGCGGTGGCAACGGTGGGGGGTTCCAAGAATAGATTGGATGCACACTTTGAAACACGCAGCATAAATATGACCAGAATCGCATCAAAGCTCTCAACCAAAACTCCACGAAACGAGCGAGTCCACCCAGACTTCCTCAAACAGCGGCCGCTCAAACAGGCAGCAGCCAGGCAGCAGCAACTTCGTTGTGACACGCCCGCTGGAGAGCCAGGGAGGCAGGAGGAGAACACACACGGAGGGAGGAGTTGGAAGCAGAGGGGGGTTTCCTGCTGTTATGGAGGAAATTAATGTTCAAAACTATTGTTTAGATGTCTGACTCTTACTGATGCCAAAAATGAATGGTTAAAGTGACTGTTCTATCGAATTTCACAAAAAGCCGTTTATCTCTGAATAATTTTTCTGACGCTGAAACCATGCTGTATTCAACTGCTAATGCTTACATAACTACTAACTCTACAAACTAACTCTTTTAGACAGAGAAAGCACACATTCTATTAGTTCTTTTGAGATATTGTGTGTTCACAAAATCTTAGCAGAAAAGAATCCTCGGGTCTTGAAAGATGAGCCAGAATCCTCAAAAAAACCCTCTGGCAGAAGCTAACTACAGTAAAAAAAAACGTCTGGCAGTGAATGTGTTAAGAAGTGGCTATACAGTCTGCTGTGCTGTGCATGAATTAACACACACAAGCCCTGAGATGTATCCAAGTCTCCACAAGGCCTGATATGTATCCAAGTCTCCACAAGCCCTGATATGTATCCCAGTCTCCACAAGCCCTGAGATGTATCCAAGTCTCCACAAGCCCTGAGATGTATTCACCGTCTCCACAAGCCCTGAGATGCCAAGTTGCCTTGAAAAGATGTAATTGACCCTCAAATGTGCACTGTAGCAGGCCCAGCTCCTGACTTGAAACGACTTAGGACTAATGTCCAGATGTGGTACGGCTGCAAACAAACCCTCTCATGTGATCTGTCAGACGTAGGCGGGATGCGACAAAAATAGAACAGGTGTGTAATTGTTCCGTACGGCATGTATCACCCATCAATGAACATGAGCGAGAGTCTGTAACGCAGCCGTAACACCTCTGGTGTACATTACCTGTTACGCCAGGTGAGCAGTATGGAAGCTTTGTTTTTAGGGATGCACAATATGGATTTTTTCAACCGATACGATAACCGATAAATATCTGCTTCTCCTGGCCGATAACCGATACAATAACCGAT
>NC_139646.1:30311458-30313958 GCF_964638095.1 Poromitra crassiceps | reverse complement strand
CTTTAACACACACACACGCACACACACACACACACACACACACACACACACACACACACACACACACACACACACACACACACAGGCCCACACACCCAATCTGACATATAGTGTTAGATGTTAGGATTGTATTTTTGACAGTGTCAGAAGGCTGTAGTAGCTTTGTATCAGATCTATATTGTTTTGTGTGTGTTATAAGTTCTGTTGTGTTCTCTCTCTGTCATTGATGCAAATTGCTGCTGTAACGGAAGAATTTCCCTTCGGGGATAATTAAACTACAGTCGTCTGCCCAACTGGAGGTTCGTCCTTTTTTTCCTCCATTTGCCCGGACTGTCTCTCCCTCTACTGTACAGGACTACTGAACGCACAGTATGGACTGTATCTCCCTCTACTGTACAGGACTACTGAACGCACAGTATGGACTGTCTCTCCCCCTACTGTACAGGACTACTGAACGCACAGTATGGACTGTCTCTCCCTCTACTGTACAGGACTACTGAACGCACAGTATGGACTGTCTCTCCCTCTACTGTACAGGACTACTGAACGCACAGTATGGATTTGGCCGTGCATTTGGCCGTGACAGAAAACGATATTCTGGGAGAGAAAGGTGAATGTACCAAACTAGCTGCTGTGAAAGCCTGAGACAGGACAACTGACCTCATAACATCTTGTGTCTTTTCCTCTGTATGATGTATGAGTGATGTGCATCTGTTTGACTGCAATGTTTCACAGCTTTACACATTTACACATTTCTGTTGACACATTTATCTGTTTCTCTCTATAAATGCAAATGTCTTATTAATATAAACGTATGTATATATAATATATATATATATATATAATATAAAAATATGTATATATATAATATATATACAGTATATAATATATGTATATATAACATATAATATTAACATATGTATATATGATATATATATAATATAAACGTATGCATATAATATATGTAAGGGTTAATGCACGATGAGAACCGGTCCGAGGCACCAGCCGATATATATATATATATATATATATATATATATAAACTCATCCCATGACTCCCCCAAAAAGCCCATTTGAAGTGTATTGACGACACACAGCAGTCACACACTGGATGGGGGTGGGGGGTAAATGTGGGCGGGGGCAGTTGGGTAGTTGGTTTGACTGACAGCAGTTAGTCAGGAATGTTTGTCATGATCCTCTGCTCATTGGTTTGTAGCTTGATGAGGCTAATATGAGCCATGTCCTCTCTCTTTGAATAGCCTCATAATCACAACCAGACCTTGGAGCTAATGCTTATATGATGAACCACCGAAACATTGATGTGTGTGTGTGTGTGTGTGTGTGTGTGTGTGTGTGTGTGAGAGTGTGTGTGTGTGTGTGTGTGTGAGAGAGATTGTGTGTGTGTGTGTGTGTGTGTGTGTGTGTGTGTGTGTGTGTGTGTGTGTGTGTGTGTGTGAGAGAGTGTGTGTGTGTGTGTGTGTGTGTGTGTGTGGGGGGGGGGGGGGGGGGGGGTTATTTAGGTACTGACTGAGTGTGCGTGTGTGTGTGTGTGTGGGGGGGGGGGGGGTTATTTAGGTACTGACTGTACCTAAGTATAATATACCACTACTATTAGGGCTGGGCAATATAATCGATACGGCAATATATCGCAATATTTTATTTCCCGATACTGTATCGATACTTGGACTTCAAGTATCGCGATATATATTAAAAAAAAAAAAAAAAAATGCAGGCCATGCCATGCCAGGCCTCTGCATCTGGTGATTCCCACCCCTAATCGATACTGTATCGATATTTCCCATATCGATGCGTTCAGTAACACTCAACACTAAATTTGTCCACTAACTTATCAGTATAAAGTACATATTATTACACTACCTGGGTGGTACACAGTGTGTTGTATCTTTAGCTCTATTATTTAATTTTCAGTAAATTCTGTAGAATATCGCAATATATCGCAATATGTATCGCAATATGTATCGCATCGCAATATATCGTGATACGTATTGTATCGTGAGATCCTTGCCAATACCCAGCCCTAACTACTATAGTACTATAGTAGTATAGTATACTATTATATGATATATATATAATAAATATATATGATATGATATATATATATATATATATAATATATAATGTACCTGAGTATTATATATATATGTATATATATATATATATATATATATATACATATATATATATATATACACGCTCATATTTGTCTCTTTGTAAACTGGTGTATTGAAGTCTGCTCTTTTCTTTGCAGTGTGAACGACCGTGTGTGAAATGTGCTGTACAAATAAACTGGCCTTACCGTCTGATTCAGAGTTTAGGAAACTGTGACCACAGAGAGAGAGAGAGAGAGAGAGAGAGAGAGAGAGAGAGAGAGAGAGAGAGAGAGAGAGAGAGAGAGAGAGAGAGAGATAGAGAGAAGGCAAGGGACAGGAGAGTGGAAAAATAAAAATAACATAAAAAATAAGAGCAAATGAATGAGAGA
>NC_139646.1:30296458-30306458 GCF_964638095.1 Poromitra crassiceps | reverse complement strand
CCCCAAGAAACGAGCGAGACCCATCCAGGCTCGCCCGACGAGGGGCCGCCAGGCAGCAGACAGGCAGCAGAAACTCGCTTGTGACACACCCGCTGCAGAGCCAAGGAGGGAGGAGGAGAACGCCCACGGAGGAGGAGTTTGAAGGAGAGGGGGGTGCGGGTGCTGTTATGGAGGAAAATACTATTCAGAACAAATTGTTTAGATGTCTGATGTCTTTGATGCCAAAAATAAATGGTTAAAGTGACTATTCTATCGAATTTCACAAAAAGGCATTTTTCTCACCTTTCATTTTCAGACGCTGAAACCATGCTGTATTCAACTGCTAATGCCTACATAACTACTAACTCTACAAACTAACTCTTTTAGACAGAGAAAGCACACATTCTATTAGTTCTTTTGAGATATTTTGTGTTCACAAAATCCTAACAGAAAAGAATCCCCGGCTCTTGAAAGATGAGCCAGAATCCTCAAAAAAAAAACCTTGGCAGAAGCTACCTACAGTAAAAAAAAAACTGTTGGCAGTGAATGTGTTAATAAAAAAAAAAAAAAAAAAAAAAAAAAAAAAATCCAGAATGCAACTCGGGCAAGTTATCAGATATCTGCACTGATTGCAAAGGGTGGACAAGCTTTTTCATGTGGTGACTAGGGATGGTATCATTAAGGAATTAACGATACTACTACTCTTATCGGTACTGCTTATCGATCCGGTTCTTTAACGGTACTCTTATCGGTACTTTTTGTTATTTTTAAGAGAAAAAAATGGAGCTGTTTGTTGTCGGTTCTTTTCGTTATTTTTAAGGGGAGAAAGAAAAAAAAGATGCACATTCTTAATAGGTGCGTTTTTATTATTAATTTAAATATCCAGCATTATATAAGAATTTAAATCTCCTACCACTGCCAATACCAACATTCAGCTAGGGAAAGCATAAATAAAGCACGACAGTATCTGTCTGCTGCACTTGCCCCCAAATCACTAAATATCCTCCCCTGCTCTGGAAATAACATTTCTTTAGGACAACTGAGAGATGATGCTCTGTTGATTTATTTCAGACTGGGTTTTTGATTATTAACAAACCCAAACAGCTGGATAATGTTTACTACTCTCGTCTTAATCATCCATGTTCACATAGTCCTACCTGATGACGAGGTGGGTCCGTTTATCATGGGTAAGCACAACCGGGTCATTATTGACAGATGACGAATCGCTAGCTTCATCATGAGCTAGCTTGTCGAAAACTGTGCATTTCTCCGTTTGTACCTATTTGATGCACTTTAGTGTTTAGACAAATTGCTCGTGTTTCCACCGTTGCTAGTGAACGACTTATCGCACTTATGACGACGTGAATTGTCAGCATCAACTCGAGTGAAGTACAAGCAGACTTTTGATCTCTCCGTTCTTTCTTAACGTGTTGCGGTCTCTGTTCTCCTCGGCTCAGCTGCCTTCCCTTCAGTGTGTGCGTGTGTGCGTGCTGCCAGCCCCGCCCCCTCCTCAGTCAGTGTGTCGGCTCCTCGCTGGCAGCTGCTTGCCTGTCTCTCGTCTGATGAGAGACAGAGAAAGCAACGCGGAAAAGAGGATCTGGATCTCATTTCTCGTTCGGAAATCGCAAAAATCACATCACAGGCATGTCTTACGGAGTTGGTGCGATAAGATGTGCAAAACAACGTTTATGTAGCAAATAAATAGGAAATCTATTCTCTTAATTTCTCCAGTACCGATAAGAGAACCGTTAACGTGAAAGCTTATTGATCCTCCGGTATCTCGAAATCCGGCCCCGGGGCCCGTTTGGTACCGGGTCTCGGTACCCATCCCTAGTGGTGACTTTGTGAAACAGTGTCTGAATGTGGCTGCGGACACTGTGTTCACTCCTGAGATCCAAATTGTTTACAAAAGATGGACAATAAAGCTGATTTTCAAAGTACCTTGAGGATTTTTCAAGTTGTGAATTAAAGTCCCTGGAAACCAAAATCCACAAAAACCTTCTAACTATTAAATTTAGGGTCTTATGTGAGTAATTGTGTGCCTCAGAAAAGAGAGAGAATTACTTTCAACCCAAACCCCAAAAATCAACACTTTTCTACAAGGTCTGGATTTCCATTTCCTCATTGAAGAGAGCGGAGCGCGCTGTGCTAAAATGCATGATCTTATCACGTCATAAGATTTAATCGAATCACACACACACGCATGCACGCGCGCACACACACACACACTGACACACACACAGTAGCGCTGTGCACTCGCAGCGGCGAGTGTGTTTCGCCGAGCAACACGCGAACACACACACACACACACTCCATCTCTCTTTCATTCTCTCTCTCTCTCTCTCTCTCCGTTAACGGAGAGAGAGGTCTCCTCCGAGCAGTCTCCTCCGAGAGAGAGAGAGAGAGAGAGAGAGAGAGAGAGAGAGAGAGAGAGAGAGAGAGAGAGAGGAAAAGACCTGCTGCAGACGGGACACGCCCACACAGTCCGCGGGAGAAAATACACTCCAAAATCTAATTGATTCTCATTACTTTTGCCATGACTGTCAAACCTAAATTTATCTACTTTGCGATGTTCATCATCGTTCAAATTTGGCTGGTGGCTTATTAACATAGGTTCTTGTGATGTGATGAACTCAAAATGCTAAATAATAAAAAAATATTTCTGGTTTCCAGGGACTTTAAGTCAAATTTCTCTCTTGATTACAAAGGTGGAAAATACAACTGTTTTTAACTGGGTGTTTACTGATTAAATGTTTAAGCTCCCCACAAATGCAGATGTTTTTTTTAAATATATATAACCAATTGCAAATTATTACAATTACCAAACAGATAAAAAGTAGATTATTATATTGAAATGTTATTTTAGATTTTTAGAATGTTAATTTTCTATAAAACACAATACATTTTAATGTAATTCCACAATGTTTATTTTTGGCCCTCGGCCCTCCACCCAGATTGAGTTTTGGCCCTTCATGGGAAATAATTTGGGCACCCCTGGTGTTGAGCCTTCTGTAAAGTTTGATTTGGACAGACGAAAAAGGTCCCTGTGTGCACAGTTACGATGTGGAACTCTGCCCCCTGCCTGGCCCTGGAGACTGGTAGGTTTAACTCTGGCCCTGGAGACTGGTAGGTTTAACTCTGGCCCTGGAGACTGGTAGGTTTAACTCTGGCCCTGGAGACTGGTAGGTTTAACTCTGGCACTGGAGACTGGAAGGTTTAACGCTACCGCTGAATAAGACAGACTCTGTTTACTTTGTGATTTGTGTGAAATTGAGAATGAGATTCATTTTCTATTCTACTGTACAGCTTATGATGATACAAGAGAGATCCTTTTCAGTCAAATGTCCTCTATTTAAGTTGATTTTTTTTAGATGGATGATTATGAAAAACTTGTTCAAGAATGGGACCTTCTTTGTAGGAAATTTAATTTCCCAGGCCTGTTCAGAAAGTAATGATCTGTGTTGTTGTTTAAAGAGCAGGTGCAGACACCACTTTGCATTAATATGTGGGACTTTTATGTAGCAATTAGGATTCTCTTTTGTTTTTTGTTTCCCCCCCCCCACACATAGCTGCATCTAGGCTGGTTTTTGTGAAGCATCTGGCACGTGCACATAAAAACCCTCAAATCTAGCAATAACACCTGTGACGATTTTAATACTGAATAAACAATGAATGTGGATCATTACATCCGTACACCCAGCGTCTGTCCCGGTCTGTTCGTCCGTCGAGAGGCCGCTCGCTGCAGCTGCACCTCCTCTCCTCCTGAGCTCCAGAGTGCCACTGTGTGCAGCCGCTTTACACCAGCTGAGATGGTCGCTCCGCTGTGCCTTGCTGTGGCTCTCCAAAATTGCAAATAGCAAATTGGGGGTCAACTAGTTTTTACTACTAGTTACATTTGACTACTGGAACTATAAAGAGCCATATTAATCATAGATAGAGCCCAAACTAAACAGAAAGTAAACAGTTGCCTTTGGGGGGGAAATGGAGTGGAGTTTTCTTCTTCTCCCGTCAATGCCGAAATGCATTCGGGGCGGTGTCAAACTATCGTACCAGAGGGTCAAAATGCTATTGGTTTTGGTGGTAAATTATCATACAAATACGATAATAATTGTACATCTGGTGTTTTGGAAAGTTTTCTGATGTACACATTGACTGTATATTATTATTATTACAGTAAGTGCAGTAGATCAAGTGTCGTCACAGGTGTTATCTGCACAGATGGCTTTTTTTATTTTTTATAATGCCACCTTTTTCCTCCATATTTCTGCCCTGGGGGCATGTTTTAATTTAGTTTTAGTTTTTTGGGGGTATTTTCATAAGAATCTTGAGTCCTAACTGTAAATACTTTTTTTTTTTTTTACCTGCACCACGCTCTTTAACGAGTATATTGTACTGTGATTTAGTTGTATTTTTATAGTGCTCGTTTTCCGGTATGTTGTACTGTATATCTTGTGTGTCTTCTAAGCCCACAAGGGCTGGGCACTGTTAAGTGCATAACCCTAACCCACAATGAATAAAAACAAATCAATCAAAAATCTACTGTCATTTCAAAGTGGGAAGCCACCTCGCTGTCATGTGTAAAACGTATGGGTATGGAATGGGGCCTTATTTTGTTCTGCATTTCAAACCAGATATCGGGAGACGTCTGCAAGCTGTCTCACATACGCACACACACACAAGCGAACACACAAACACACACACACACACACACACACAAGCACACACACACACACACACACACAAGCACACATACACACGCATTGAGCTACGGTAGCTAATCAAGCTGACATTAACGTAAATGATTAATAATAAGACCCTTAAAGGCCCCGCCCCCTCCAGTCACTTTGTCTACCTGTGTAACGGTGGTGTTCCATGTCAAACACACATATCGTGATGATATGGTGATTTTATGTCTTTCAGTGGACTCATATCGTGATGATAGGATCTTGAGTCATTTTGGCCACTAAGATTCAAGATTCAAGTTTATTATTTGTCCCCGAAGGGCAATTTGTGTGCAGCAGATATAAAAAGCATAGCGAATACATGAAAAAACAAAACATGAACAAATTAAAACAAACATGGAGCATGGCAGCAGTTTTCCAGCAGAAAAAGGATCAAGTAAACACAGGATAAAAGTAAAATAAAAACAAAATAAAAACACACCTCAAGGGATCTGTACGATGTACTTAAAAGTAGTAAAGACACGTACAATGTACTTAAAAGTAGTAAAAGACACGTACATGAACTTAAAAGTAATAAGAGTCCAGGACTATTTGAGCTCACATAAATAGGTAGGTAAAAAATAAATAAAGATATATCTCGAATATAAAATATATAAAGAATATTTGTAGCAGCAATACCTACCTAAGAAGAGAGACAAGGAGAGAGAGTGCATCATCTCCTCCGCCCAGCAGCGTTTAAGCTGCACGAGAGACAGAGAAAAGAGAGCGAGACAGAGAGAGAGAGAGAGAGAGAGAGAGTGCACTATCTCCTCCTCTCAGCAGCATTTAGAGCTGTGATGGAAACAGGAACGAAAGACAATTTATATCTGTTTTTCGTAGCCCTCGGAACCTTTAGCCGAAGGCCCGAAGGGAGCAGCACATACTCTGGACAGAGAGGATGAGTATCGTCCATGCGAATGGACATGGCCTTTTTAAGCACCTGTTTGTTAAAAATGTGGTCCAGGCTACTAAAATTTACTCCGGCTATTTTAGATGCCGCTCTCACGATCCTCCCGAGAGAGTTCCTCCCTTGAATACCAAGGTTTCCATACCAACAGATAATAGAGAATGAGATTACAGACTCGATATAGGCACAATAAAATAGTTTCATCAGAGTCCTGTCAACCTGGAATCTAGCAAGCTTCCTTAGGCAAAAGAGACGTTGTAAATTAGCCATTTTTGCCCATTTAGTCAGAACTAATTATCTAATTCAAAATCTGGGTCCGTTAGGTAACTGCTCTTTACACTTCATGAAAGATTCAGCACGATCGCATGTAAAGTGGCAGAGCTGTGGTCGAACACAATACGTGAGCCATGTCATGATATATATCAATATATCAATTCAAGATTCACCTGGCCTCACATGCTATGTGTACTCACCTGGCCTCACATGCTATGTGTACTCACCTGGCCTCACATGCTATGTGTACTCACCTGGCCTCACATGCTATGTGTACTCACCTGGCCTCACATGCTATGTGTACTCACCTGGCCTCACATGCTATGTGTGCTCACCTGGCCTCACATGCTATGTGTACTCACCTGGCCTCACATGCTATGTGTACTCACCTGGCCTCACATGCTATGTGTACTCACCTGGCCTCACACGCTATGTGCTCACCTGGCCTCACATGCTATGTGTGCTCACCTGGCCTCACATGCTATGTGCTCACCTGGCCTCACATGCTATGTGCTCACCTGGCCTCACATGCTATGTGCTCACCTGGCCTCACATGCTATGTGCTCACCTGGCCTCACATGCTATGTGTACTCACCTGGCCTCACATGCTATGTGTGCTCACCTGGCCTCACATGCTATGTGTGCTCACCTGGCCTCACACGCTATGTGCTCACTAGGGTTTAATTCCGGGAAACGGGATTCCCGGGAAATCCTGACTGGACCATTTCCCGTTTCCCGGAAAATACAATAGCGGGAAACGGGAAAAAATGAATTTAAGAAAATAGCTGTACAGCCTATACACCTGAACACACTGAACTTAGAGCCACATCGCCATCGAGGGACAGTAAATATCTGAACTGAACTTAGGGCTCACCCTAGTTAACAATCACGTTAATCATGAACCAAAAATAAACACAATAGTACACGCTATGTGTGCTCACCTGGCCTCACACGCCTCGAATGCTTGAGAACGCAGCTCACACAACGCGTCCGCTCGCCCGGCCTCACACGCTGCGCGTGCTCGCTGACACAGTTCAGCAACTGCGTGAACTTCGCACATGTGCAGTTGAGCAGATGTGCGCCACACAGATCAACGCCCAATTATATCATTATATTAGTTTCGATTATTTGAGAAATGTGACCAATTATTGGATGTAGGTCACCATGCTCCTCCATGATACTGATCAAAACTAGATGATCAGATTTGGATTGACTCGAATATAGCTAATAGCTAATATGGCTGATAGCAAATTGACCCCCTTGGAGAAGTAGTTTGTTTGTGGGGTAAGGGATTTAAGGGATTTAAGGGATGGGACTTGCGCCTCAGCAGTTCAAATTGTGATGTTTAGTTTTATTTTATTTTTGCTGTCTACAATATTTCCAGTGACCTAGCGGACACAGCCAGCATTCTGTTTAATGATTGTCCATTTCATTTACATTTCTGCTGGCCTCTCCCATTCAGCTGTATGGAGCTGCTCCATTGTTGCTGCTTCCATTCTCCACACAGCAGAGAAACATGCCACAGCTCAATTCATTCACCAAATATTGTCCAATGTTTGTGAATTCGGCACCACACAAAGAGGGGCAAAGTCCAAGGCAGTGAAGGCACACGCTTTACTTTTTTAGTCTCACTTGGCCAAGTACATGAAGCCGAGTCAGACATGCCTCGCCTCGCTTTACACATGAAGCCGAGTCAGAAATGCCTCGCCTGCTTTACTGTTGTTGCAAATGTAAAGTGCTGCTGACGAGAGGCAAAGTCAAAAGAGTCGCCACCAGTGACCACTTAGCACGGATTACACACACGCACACACGCACGCACACACACACACGCACACACGCACACACACACGCACACACGCACACACACACGCGCACACACACACGCACACACGCACACACACACACCTCTGTCACACCTCAGAGCACTGGCAGATGGCAAAATAAATCAGCCACGCCTCCTTTTTTAAGATTGACAGGTTGTGTGTGTGTGTGTGTGTGTGTGTGTGTGTGTGTGTGTGTGTGTGTGTGAGAAAAGAGAGCAGCATGAATGAGAGCAGGAGAGAGAGGAACAAACAGATGATGTGGGAAAAGTCAAGAAAGAATGAAGAGAAAGAAAGAAGAGAAAGAGTGAAGCGATGCTGTGACTTTTAGGTCAGTTCTCGTCCTAGAATGAAGGCGGCCCGTCTTAGGAACAGGGCAACATTTTGAGAGATTCACCTATTTGCCAAATTCCCAATAGTAAGAGGAAAAGAGAGACGCTCTTCTCTTTTCTGTGCGTGCAGTAGAAAGTCAGACACACCCCTCCTGCTAGTTAGCTTAGCACAATGACTGGTAGTCAAGGGAATTGCTAGCCGACCCCCGTTAAGTCACCAAATACATACTTTACAACAGCGCCAAAACACTATGTACTCGGATGTACAGTACATGTTGTGACTGGTGCATTCACCACGTTATGTATTAATAATGTAAAATAATGCAACTACAGCCGGAACATCTACACTACCGAGATGCCCCTGATACTGAGAGGACATGATGCCCATAAACCTGCTGGATATTATATATATATATATATGATAAACCTGCTGGATATTATATATATATATATATATATATATATATATTATAAACCTACTGGATATTATATATATATATTATAAACCTGCTGGATATTATATATATATATTATAAACCTGCTGGATATTATATATATATATATATTATAAACCTGCTGGATATTATATATATAATATAAACCTGCTGGATATTATATATATATATATTATAAACCTGCTGGATATTATATATATATATTATAAACCTGCTGGATATTATATATATATTATAAACCTGCTGGATATTATATATATAATATAAACCTGCTGGATATTATATATATATATATTATAAACCTGCTGGATATTATATATATATATTATAAACCTGCTGGATATTATATATATATTATAAACCTGCTGGATATTATATATATATGATAAACCTGCTGGATATTATATATATATATTATAAACTTGCTGGATATTATATATATATTATAAACCTGCTGGATATTATATATATATATTATAAACTTGCTGGATATTATATATATATTATAAACTTGCTGGATATTATATATATATTATAAACCTGCTGGATATTATATATATATATTATAAACCTGCTGGATATCATATATATATTATAAACCTGCTGGATATTATATATATATTATAAACCTGCTGGATATTATATATATATTATAAACCTGCTGGATATTATATATATATTATAAACCTGCTGGATATTATATATATATATTATAAACCTGCTGGATATTATATATATATTATAAACCTGCTGGATATCATATATATATTATAAACCTGCTGGATATTATATATATATTATAAACCTGCTGGATATTATATATATATATTATAAACCTGCTGTATATTATATATATATTATAAACCTGCTGGATATTATATATATAATATAAACCTGCTGGATATTATATATATATTATAAACCTGCTGGATATTATATATATATTATAAACCTGCTGGATATTATATATATATTATAAACCTCCTGGATATCATATATATATTATAAACCTGCTGGATATTATATATATATTATAAACCTGCTGGATATTATATATATATATATTATAAACCTGCTGGATATTACTGAACGACCCTCAAGAGGTACAGTTACTGTGCCTTACAGTTACTCAAAAGGTACAGTTACACCCTGTTCAGAAGCGCTACAAGGAAAAGGAAGAAAAGCTCATTAGCTTTTTATTGTATTTATTTTTGGTTCATGATTAACGTGATTGTTAACTAGGGTGAGCCCTAAGTTCAGTTCAGATCTTTACTGTCCCTCGAGGGCGATGTGGCTCTAAGTTCAGTTCAGATCTTTACTGTCCCTCGAGGGCGATGTGGCTCTAAGTTCAGTTCAGATCAGATCTTTACTGTCCCTCGAGGGCGATGTGGCTCTAAGTTCAGTTCAGATCAGATCTTTACTGTCCCTCGAGGGCGATGTGGCTCTAAGTTCAGTTCAGATCAGATTTTTACTGTCCCTCGAGGGCGATGTGGCTCTAAGTTCAGTTCAGATC
>NC_139646.1:30286458-30288958 GCF_964638095.1 Poromitra crassiceps | reverse complement strand
TGTGCCCAGCCAGAAAACTAGAGACTATATGAAGCTCCACCTCACGTTAGTCGGCTGTGCAATGGAGTGGGGCGAGGAGGAACGAATTCCACCCAAACCTAGTCCAAAAAAAAAAAAAAAAAAAAAATCTTTTTTTTTTTTTTTTTTATAATTAAAAAATCGATCCAAATGCCACAGGATCGATTCCAATCCTTAACGATCGATTATCGATTTTCGATAATTGATGAACATCCCTAATAGGAAGCTAGCCGGCGTTAGCGTTACCTGTATCATTCCTGTTGTGTTCGGATGGTGACCTGCGTTAGGCATGGCTGTAGTAATGACAGCAATAAAGTCCCCGTGGTTTGTTTCTATATCTACCGTCCACAGACGTGAAGGGAGCGAGACGGAGGATACGTCAGCAGCACAGGAGAGGTGTGGATAGTTAGGAGAGAGACAGGTGAAACTTTCTGACAGCTCCTCACAGCAAAGTCTGTTCACCTCGTTTTTTCTTTTGTTTATTATTACAGGCATTAACGGCAGCATACAAACAACAACTGTGGGGTTTTTATTGCTGTCATCACTATCGCTATTTTGTAATGGAACAGAAACGACAATAAGGCTGTTACTAGTTGTCAGCTGCAGCAGCGCTGTGTGCGCGCAGGACGGTATGTCAACAATATGACGCTGTCCAGGGTTTGCGAATAAGGTCTATTGAGTTGATTTGAGTGAAGTTGGGGACCAGTGATGTCATTAAAGTGTAACTAACCCCCAAAACACTTTTTTTCAGCTTTTAACCAATATATATGACTTTGGGGGTGATGTGTGAATAATTCTGGTAAAAATTTCCACATTTGACACCAAACTGTTGCCATTTGACCATTTGTATCATTTTCAGCAGCATATCTGGCATAAGCGCCCTCTAAGGGTGGAACACTGCTTTTTTTTTTCTCTCAAATGAATGGGATATTAGGAACACACTGACGTCACAGTGTTCCCAAAGACTATGGGATTTCAAGATAATTACTCCCCTATCCCCCCTGTACCCTTTCGGCTCCTCAGAACTCCAAGCCTATTCCTATTAGGGATGGGCATCGAATTTCGAATTTTCGAATAATCGTTGTTATTATCAAGGTCGACTTTTATTATTGAAATTCGAAATTCGTTTTTTGGGGGGGATTTTTTTTTTTTTTTTTTTTGTGAGTGAAATGTTGCATTGTCTCCCCTGATTCTAAGAATAGTCGAATCGCTTGGTTTGAGCAAGTAAAACAATTTTTATAAGCAACCTCTCCCTCTTCATGGGATTTCCTCCGCCATTCATTTTTCCATAAACCTTGCTTAAAATGCTTATAAAAATTGTTTTACTTGCTCAAACCAAGCGATTCGACTATACTTAGAATCAGGGGAGACAATGCAACATTTCACTCACATAAAAAAAAAAAAAAAAAATTTTTTTTTTTTTACATTTTTTTTTTTTTTCGAATTTCGATTAAAAGTCGACTTTGGCCAGCGAATTTCGAATAGTGTTTTTGCTAGAAATGCCCATCCCTAATTCCTATTGAAGTTTGCTCTTAAAATACTGAACCAAACGTCATCAAAGTTGGCACGTCTTAATTATAGTTAGTTTCCCGCTGAATGTGTCACTACTTTATTAATATCTTACCTGGATAAGCTCGAATGATGATGTTTATATTAGCAGTCAGAGTTGGAAGCACTGTCTCCAGCCCAGGCAGGCGGGAGCGGGCGGGAGAGAGTCGTACTGTAAACCTCATGCACTAGCCCCAAGCTCCGGGGGCGCGCGCAGCAGCAGCTGGGCTCTCTCGGACTCGGCCAGAGCAGAGAGAGCCCAGTCTGACATTTCCGCGGCTATCAGTCCGACTTGGAAGCACTTTCTCTCGGCCAGTCAAACGGGAGAGTCTGCTCTCTCATGCACCCGCGGGGGCGCGCGCAGCAGCAGCACACAGCAGCAGTGAGAGGCGGGGGCTTTCAACAGTCTGACATTTCAGCAAACAAATCTCGTCGCAGTTTAGCGGACATGTAAAATATAACGCTATACTACGACGTGACAACGTGACAAAGCTTCTCTAAACATATCGGCTAATATAATATCGTCACTGTGTACAAGCAACGCCAACTTTTCAGGAAATCAAGTCAGCAGAGCAGAGCGACTGGGGATTTGCATGGGAACAGTCTGTGAGGAGGAGAAGAGCTCTGCCCTGCATTGCCTGCGCCCTGAGAGGAAAAATCAGAGGTGCTGCAACTTTTAACAAGAATCACGAAAAGCCCCAAAACGCAAATTAAAAACGGATTTCATTGCGCGGTTTATCTCTAGTAAGACGAGGAAATTACGTGGAGAAATCTCGCATTGTGTTACCCCAGAGCGAGAGGTTTGTCCTCACTGTGCTGTGTGCTGCGAGCAGCGAGGCTCTTTTAAAGTAAGTTTAGACAAGCCACGCACACACACATGGGACAAAATGGGACAAAAATAATTAAATTTCTAGTTCGCCACTGAATGGCCAAA
>NC_139646.1:30248958-30281458 GCF_964638095.1 Poromitra crassiceps | reverse complement strand
GAAATGAAGATATAGGATTTACCTCCTCTTCACACACACACACACACACACACACACACACACACACACACACACACACACACACCTGTAAAGCCATTACCAGAAGTTGTGTGGGGAGAGAGCAGTGGGTTATAAACACATAGAAGGTTTCAATTAGAGACCTTATATCATAAGGCCAGATGCGTGAGTGTGTGTGTGTGTGATGTGTGTGTGTGTGTGTGTGATGTGTGTCTGTGTGTGTGTGTGTGTGTGTGTGTGTGTGTGTGTCTCTGTGTGTGTGTGTCTCTGTGTGTGTGTCTCTGTGTGTGTGTGTGTGTGTGTGTGTGTGTGTGTGTGTGTGTGTGTGTGTGTGTGTGTGTGTGTGTGTGTGAGATAACTAGAATATGAGAGCATGGCCATAATGATAGGAACCAGCTGGTAATGATATTTGGTGGTCTGACTTCTCTACGCACAGGGGAGTTCCCCCATCCCTCTCTCTCTCTCTCTCTCACACACACACACACACACACACACAGTAATATTGTTATGTTTTACAAGCTAATGTGAAAGCACATGTGCTTTCTGTACACAAGTTGGTTTCCCTATATGTAAACAATTCATATGCAAACACCGGCAGAACTGAAGGAGGGGGAAATAGACAAAAACGTGTAACTGCTTTGTTTTGGATCAGTCCTCCAGGTTAAAAGTGTCATTTATATCATTTGACATGAATAAATGATCAACACATGCACCTTTAGATATGAGTACCAGGCTGTCTCTCAAAGGAGAGACATTACTAAAGCCAGTGGACTTCCTGCTATGTCCCCTATAGAAGGATGCTTTTATATGGTGTTAGTTCATGTGATTTTTATAGCTACATATCTAGATAACACGCATCACATTTATTTACGTTACCATGACCCGTTTTCATAGCAGAATTGTTTTGGGGGGCCGTTCCCGGCGTTTACGCCAGAACACCAAGTGTGTTTGCACCGGATGACGTGGTGCTATGCTTTTGACCCCAGACGACCAGAAAACTAACAATCCCAAACCAAAGAAGTAACAAGTAAATGACAAGAGTTAGCTAACAAGAGTTAGCTAACAAGAGTTAGCTAACAAGAGTTAGCTAACAAGACGGAGCGACTGGGTGAAAGTGTGGCGGCACTAATGGGCCAAGAGGACTGTGGCTGCAGCAGCCAATCGGCGACAGCCACACACAGCGGTTGTCAATTCTCAATCTTCAGCAAGCCAACCAATCGACACAGGAGATGACTCTGTGAATTAAAACAGTCAATGAGCAACTAAAAAGTGCTAAATAGCCACTAGTTTAGATTAGCAAAACTACTGTAAAAGTTTAAATGAACGCCCGGGCGTTTATTTACCAAAAATAGTTTCCAGACCCGGCATCTATTTGGGAGCGGTGTTTAATTATTTTTGCACAGAATTCATGCGCAGCAAAGATTGAAAGTATCAAATTGCTTATTTAAAGCAGTATGATAGTACTTAGTACACACAATAAGGTAGGTACAGGCAGTTTATTTAAAGCAGTATGATAGTACTTAGTACACACAAGAAGGTACAGGCAGTTTTGAACATGGCGAGTATTGTAGAGTATGGATTAGAACAAACAAAAACAAATACGGCAACAAAACTGATATGTCCTTCATCATCATCATCATCAACTACCGGTACGCTATCAGTTCATTGCCAAACAGTCAGACTGTATTTCAAACAACATTAGCCTACCGCTCACATTTCCTGTTTCATTGGAAATAAGCAGTTTGATTATAGCAACATTATAGGAACGTTAGCAATCGCAGCAGGCAGCAGCTAACGTTAGCTAACCAACCAAGAAAATGCAGTGTTGTGCAACAAGCAGACATAACAAATGTTTCCAATACATGTCGGGTAGTGATGCGCAGGTCAGGATTTAAGGCCGTACAGACTGTACAGACTGTACAGACTGTACAGTCTGTACAGTCCGTAGCATCAAACAGTCCAAAGCATCAAACAATGCTCTATGCAGACTTGAAACATGTCGGTTATGTAGAAACAAAGTGTAAAACTTTCTGACGGGGGAGAAATTTGTCTTGCCAAACCAGACTGACTGACTTCTGCCAAAAACTCACATCATTAGTGTCTGTGAATTCAGTCTGAGCGCAACACAAAAACATACCATAATGAAAAAATAACTGCCGTCTATTTGGGACCGGCGATTATTTACCAAAACATGTAGCCAGACCTGGCGTCTATTTGAGACTCAGTGTTTATTTGAAGTTTTACGGTATTTTCAAATCAAATTATACAATAAAAGAAATGGCGCAAGCTGCCACACTAGTTTTGCTCTAAAATATTTTTTTTGATTGCAGTGTTGATAGTTTTGCTCTCAAATCAATTTTGTAATTGAAAATGGCAAATGGCAAAATGTCATCCCTGTACTCCATTACTGTACCTTCCACCTTCACCTAACTCTCTGTTTCCCGCCGGTCTCATTTACAAGAACAGTGAACTTTTCACCTGTAACTTTTCACCTGGGTGTGTGTGTGTGTGTGTGTGTGTGTGTGTGTGTGTGCGCGTGTGTGTGTGTGTGTGTGTGTGTGAGAGAGAGAGATATACACAATGGCAGCTGGTGAACACAGTAATACTGTTACCATATATCTATTACACGCACAGCTGCGCATGCACACACGCCACACGCACGCACACACGCACACACACACACGCACACACACACACACACACACACACACACACACACACGCACACACACGCACACAGGGCCACGGCCCATATAAGGTTACATTGTAGAAGGAGGCTGAACAAGTATAAGCGGATTAGGAATACCTTGAGTGTGCAATATGGAGGAGATAACAGCAGAGGGAGAAAGACAGAGACAGAGAGAGGGAGAGAGACAGAGACAGAGAGAGGGAGAGAGACAGAGACAGAGAGAGGGAGAGAGACAGAGACAGAGAGAGGGAGAGAGACAAAGAGAGGGAGAGAGACAGAGACAGAGAGATGGAGAGAGACAGAGACAGAGAGATGGAGAGAGACAGAGACAGAGAGATGGAGAGAGACAGAGAGATGGAGAGAGAGCAAGAGAGAGGGAGAAAGTTGCTTTGTTCTGGCTGTTCAATTAGCTTAGCGATGTGAATCGACAGTCGTTTAGATAGCTTCTACAGCAGAATTCATGGCTCATTTGAAATGAACATTTCTTGCCATTCCCAGTGATGTTAAAGCAATGATATATCATCATGATATGTCACGACATGTGTTCTATGACATCATCATGATATATCACGACATGTGTTCTATGACAGTGGTTCTCAAAGTGGGGGTCCTTGAGGGGGTCCCAACAAAAAGGGCAATAATCTATTTTCACTAGAATTCCATCCATACGTAACACAATGACACACTGTAGGACTGTTTTGATCATGGACTTCATACACTTTCTGTAATAAAACATCTAGAAGCAAACAATCTGATCTTATCAGTTTAGGGGGTCCATGTGGCCTCTGCACCTCTCCCTCTCTGTCTCTTTAGGGGTCGTTGACGTGAAAAAGTTTGAGAACCACTTTTCTATGATGTTTATCATATTTAAAGATATACAAAACAGGCTTCATACGGAAGCAACAGTATATACCGTAGGTCTATTTCCAATAACTCACAAAACTGCAGACTTGAGTGACTCTTGAGTGGCTTGTCTTCACCCAGCGAGTCTCTGTCATTTCCTTTTTACGCCACCGGTGCAGCGGGAGAGGCTCGGTGTACGTCAGGAGGCGGACCATATAAACACAAAGCTGTTAGCTCAATCTAGTTGTAACTAACATATTAGATTAGACAAATGTTTTTTTCCAACCACAGTTTTAGCTACATCAACAAACTTCACATGTAGCTTTAGCTAATCGCTCCCTGCTAACGTGAGCTCCTGACACTATACATATACTGTATATATACACATATATATACAAACATATATATACACACACATCTATATATATATATACACATATATATATATACACATATATATATACATATATATGTATGTATGTATGTATGTATATATATATATATATATATATATATATATATATATATATATATATATATATATATATTAGGGCTGTCAGCGTTAATGCGTTAATCGCGATGCGATTAACTCATTGAGTGCCAATGACGACTATCGTCGTCAATTCAAATAGTAACGTAGAGTGCCAATGACGACTAAAGTCGTCAATTGCGTTTTTTGACGGTGGGACGTGGATCAAAGCCTGATGCATCTCCTGTAAAAATATGGGGGATGTTGAAGGTGTATAAGCTATTTTATGGACCCATTAGGTGGCGACAGTGCTCTCCAGATTACAGAAAGGTGAGGAAAAAACAGAGAAGAAGACATGGGGAAACGGAAACCGCATCGGTATGCATCGATATGCATGAAGCATAACGTTAGCTGTGCCTGCAGCAGCCAATCTGCTCCCACAATTGAGCCCCTCCGTCTCCGCTGTGATAGCCCCTCCACATGATTAGTTGCCAGAAAAGGTAACATTATTCTCAGCTGGAAGCGCTGGGAGCCGGCAACAAAAACGGCGGAATGCTGTGAAAAAGCTGGGTGTAGCGCACTTTTCAGTGCAGAGCAAACGCAGCAGAGAGCCACCAGAGACACTCCCATGGAGGAGGAGTGTGCAGTTGAGGGGGGTGGGGCACGCAGGGCAGCATACAACACCGACCCAGACAGCAGGCTCGATGGACAGACAGATTGGCAAACACAAGCTAGAATATCTGATGCCCACCAGCAGTAAATCAAGACCAGCAAGAAGGCCAGCGCTGCTGGTTGCAGCTAAAAAATATTATTTTGCCATCAAAATTCCTTTGTTTTCGCTCTTTTATTGAAGGAAATTATTTTTGAGGTGTCACTACATCAGAAAATATTAGCTTCAGAGTCAGTGATGTGCTTGAAATGCTTCATTTCACAAAAGGCTCATTATCTCAGCTTCTAGTTTGAAATGTCTGTTTTTGTTGAAACCAACCTATCTTCTACTGCTCATAACTATAGAACGGAAAATGATATCAATAAACTTGTTTTTGCTGATGATACAATATAGTCTCATCGTTCTTTGGGCGTGTTCGGTGTTTACATAGTTATATCACACAATATTCTGTGGGCCTCGAGAAATCACTGAAAACGCTCTGAAAGGGCTGGCACTAGGAGCATCCGTTTTCCAAAAGTGGCTGGCACTCAATGAGTTAAGGGCCGACCATAACGCGTTATTTTTTTTAATCGCATGCCGCTATTTTGTCCCTTCGACCCACCCGTATTTGTAGTCAAGCCGGTCGCAGCTGTTTCCTGTCTCCTGCTGTTGGTGCAGGCATGGAAAAGAAAGAGCAACATGCTTCTAAATGGCTCGTTTTACTTTTTAAAAAAAACTCCCAAATGGCACAGTGGACAAGTCAACAGTTTTTTGCACCTTGTGTAAAACGGAATTAAAATATCACCGAAGTACATCGAGTTTGAGCTATAACCTAAAAGCTAAGCATACAGCTAGCTGCCAGCTAGCAGCCAGCTAGCTAGCGCGAGACTCATCAATCATCATTAAACTCTTTCAGAGTTTCGGATGCGCGGGTCCTCTAACCAGTGGGAGGTCGGCTCCAATGGCTTCACGCGATATACACATTATCAATATACACAGTTTCCAATACCAAGCCATTATTCACATGGAAGTGCCAAAGTTTTTAGCTCAGACACAGCCTTCTTCGGCTGTGTCATTTTGGGTTTCGACTAGGGATGCACCGATTGCCATTTTCTTGGCAGATTCCGATTTCCGATTTTTGAATAGTCTGACTTGCCGATACCGATTTTTGCCGATTCCGATTTTTTTTTCTAAAAACAACAATTGACAGCTTACACAAACGTTTTTGTAACTTTGTTTAAAAATTAAGATTCATAGAACAATTCTTACATCTAATGGGGATCCAAATAAACAAATAAACAATTCTTATCATTTGCATGAAGTAGGACCTGCTCACTCAAACACATCTCAAAATAAAAGTGTTCCAGGTTAGGCTACTGGACAGAGCTTTTTTGTGCAAATACAATGAATACAAAAATTAAATTAAATCCAATAGCCTATATCCCACAGCTATCATGCATTTACTTTTCCAAAAGAAAACCGGTGCAACAGAACATCAAAATGATCCATGGACAAGGAGTTTATAGACTGGCTCCAGACCAGTCCTCTTGAGTAGAGGGGAAATGAGTTTATGAGTTACAGTAACGATCTTCAGTCTGAATATCAGGCGGAGTTTACACACAGTCCGAAGTTTGGTATGCGTATTTTTATCTGCCATCCGAAAAAATATCGTCACGCACAGAAAACGTTGCACACTTGTGAGTCCGATGCATTTTTATTATTATGTCCGTCGTTCTCATGTCGTTCTATTTGCAATACGAAACAAATAGTCTCTCCTGTATCCACGTCACGTTACAACATGACTTGACAGGCTGAGGCAGCAGCGCTGATGTGGAATGGAAAAGCAGGTCGGGGAATGGTTATCATACTGGACACAATGCTCGCGTTCACCTCGCCAAGCCGGCTGTGCGCGGTGGCGGGTTGCTGGAGCACCGCTTCCCGGGGAGAGAGAGCAAAGAGAGAGGGGCCAGTGAGGTGAAGCGAGCCGCTCTGACTGGACTCCAGCCGAGCGGGACTCGGCCGCATCTCTGTCTCCACGGCTTATTTTCGACTTGCATGTGTGACAAACTGCGAGCTTTGTCTACTTCACTGACGGTGAAAAAAATCCACAACGAGGAAGGTATGCTGGCGTGTGTGGTGTGGTGGCTGGGTGCCTGTCTCGGTGCTTTGGGGTGCGCGCACGTCATGTGAAAATCGGCTCACAGAATCGGCTATTTAGAGTGACCGGAACAGATCACCGATCGAGGCCGATCACGTGAAAATCGGCCATTTCCGGTCACGTGCCGATCGATCGGTGCATCCCTAGTTTCGACTGCTCCACAGCGACGCCGCCGGAAGTATCGGTTCTGGAGTGTGTACTGCACTGTTTACAAATGTGCATTTATTTTCTGTTCAAGATATATTCTGTAGACTTTGTTACCTCCTGTCTACATTGCACTTCTATTGAATTGAAAATAAATCTAAAATTCAAGATCACAAAGTACATTTATTTGCATTCATTTGATTCCCAATCACGACACTCTGGTAAGAATTATTAAAGCAGCTACGAGCAAGATTTTCGATTGTTATTAAACAGTCTAAATTTTATATTGATGCATCACATCTTACCTCTAATAGCAGACAAGACCAACGCCTCGCTTAGAACCCCGAGTGAATTGGCCAGTGTTGTCTTGACGAAATAGTCTGTCTGCGGCCGGGGCAGATCAGGAAGTGAAATGAAACGGTTTGCGGCAGCCACTTTGGCCATAACCACAAAATAACAAAATTACTTCCAAACAAACTGTTAGAAAATAACGAGAGATGTTCGCGAGAGTAGCAAGCCCCTGCATGGCGTTCTCCATGTTTATGGTCTGTTGCTAGGCAGAGCGAAGCGGTTGAAGGCAGGCAGCTGCCGTAAACCATTTCGTTTCACTTCCGGGTTTATCCGGCCCGCCGGTAGACAGATAGAGAGAAAGCCTGGTGACGCGAGGTTAGTAGACAGACACATACTCTATAATCATTTGATCTCAGCTACTATTATAGGTAAGATGTGATGTATCAATATTATAATTATACTGTTTAATAACAATCGAAAATCTTGCTCGTAGCTGCTTTAATATCGAATTAAAAATGCTTTGAAATGCAAAATAATGGCATTTTAAACATGCGATACAAAGATGTGATTAATCGCGATATTAATTGCGATTAGGAAAATTAATCGTTTGACAGCCCTAATATATATATATATATATATATATATATATATATATATATATATATATATACACATATACACACACACACACACACACACACACACACACACACATATATTTGAACTTTGAGAGATGATATTTGACCTTGCCTTGGACAAACAGGGAGGGGGGTAGAAATGGATGGATATATGATTGACAGATGCAAACAAGATGTAGAGAATCTGTGCCACTGTGAGTAAGAGAGACATGTAGTGACGGAGGAGAGAGAGAGGGGGCAGTACAGAGTCAAAAGGAAAGGGAGAGATAGAGAGAAAGAATGAATGAGTCAATGCGCGACTGAAAGAGAAGGGCAGATGAAGAGTGAGAGAGATAGAGGACAGAGAGAGATTCTTCTGAATAGATGTTGGTCAACAATAGTCTTCTAATTTATCACATTCTTATCATGTCTTGTTTTGTTTTGTGCTTTTGTAATGAATAAGTTAATGCTAAATGTATGCTTTGAAAATGTTACGCCTTTGCTCAAACCTGGTGTTTAAGAGAAGCACAGCTGAAGCTGAGCTGAAGCTGAGCTCATGCTTAACCGGTCACACCAGAAGCACTCTCTTTTTCTCAGCGCCTCGCTCGGCGCGCCTTGAACCCGCCCACAACTTACTTTACTTTACTTTACTTTATTTCATTTGGCAGACGCCTTTATCCAAAGCGACGTACAACAAGTTATTTACAACAACAAGAATACAAGTCAGAGACTAGCAAGAATAGAACAATATAAACAGTAAAACAAGGCAGTGACAGGATCAGAACAAAGGTCAGTTCATGAAGGAATACCGAAAAGGTGAGTTTTTAGTCTTTTTCGAAAGATGGAAAGAGTTTGGGCCGTCCTGACCGAGGGAGGGAGTTCGTTCCACCATTTCGGTGCCAGGGATGAAAAAAGTCTCGAACGGGATGAGCGATTATTGAGTACATGTAATGGTGGAGGGGCGAGGCGTCCAGCACTAGTAGAGGGGCGGAGGGAGCGGTGTGAGGGCTGGAATCTGACCATAGATTGTAGGTACGGAGGGGCTGTCTGGTGTACTGCTCTATAGGCTAGAATAAGTGTTTTGAATTTAATACGTGAAGAAATGGGAAGCCAATGGAGGTCATGGAAGAGGGGGGTGACGTGGGAAGATTTGGGTTGATTGAACACCAGACGAGCTGCAGCATTCTGGATGAGCTGGAGTGGTTGAATAGCAGAGGTAGGTAAGCCAGCTGAAGGGCATTGACATGAGGAATGAATGGACGGATTTTGCGGATATTATATAGGGAAAATCTACAGGAGCGTGCTGTTGCAGAAATGTAGGCTGAGAAGGAGAGCTGGTTGTCCATGATCACACCCAGGTTCTTAACAGTTTTGGAGGGTAGTATAATGGTGTTATCTATTGAGATGAAGAGGTCAGTCAATGGGCAGTCTTTTCCAGGGAGGAAGAGCAACTCGGTCTTGCCTAAATTCAGTTTCAGGTGGTGAGTGGACATCCAGTTGTCATTGAGACATGCGGAGATGCAAGTCATGATTTGGGTGTCAGAGGGGGGGAAAGAAAGGTAGACCTGTGTGTCGTCGACATAACAGTGGTATGAAAAACCGTGTGATGAAATGATATGGCCGAGAGATCTGATATAAAGCAGGAACAGTCGGGGGCCCAGGACTGAGCCCTGGGGGACACCAGTGATGAGAGTGCAGGGTTTTGAGAGACCTCCTCGCCATAATACCTGGTAGGAGCGGTTGGAAAGATAAGATGAAAACCAGGAAAGTGCAGAACCAGAACCATTGACTTCATAACTGGCAGCTTCACGCTTGGAAAATAGGACTGAATCCTGAGCGCGGCTTGAGCAAGGCACAGGCGCGGCTGGTGTGAACGGCTTCGCCTGTTAACAAGGACACCGGAATTAAACTTGTGGGTTCAGCGTAGGTTGAGCTTTGCTTCGGTATATGGTGTGAACGTGCCCTAAGATGCACCTTATCATGCCAATAAAGCCCTTTTTGAATTGAGAGAGAGAGAGAGGGAGAGGGAGAGAGAGAGAGAGAGAGAGAGAGAGAGAGAGGGAGAGAGAGAGAGAGATAGAGAGAGAGAGAAGGAGAGAGAGAGGTAATGTCCTAATGATGTAGTGGCTGTCAGAGCATTTGCTTCAGAGGCCAAATGATCCTGTAAGAACAGCAGAGCTATCGATCCAGCTATTACACAGCACCACATACTAATGACTTTGTGTGTGTGTGTGTGTGTGGTGAGAGAGAGAGAGACAGAGAGAGATACAGAGAAAGAGGGAGAGAGAGACAGAGAGAGAGGGAGATAAAGACAGAGAGAGAGGGAGAGAGATAGGGAGAGAGAGAGAGAGAGAGAGGGATATAGATACAGAGAGAGAGACAGAGAGAGAGGGAGAGAGAGACAGAGAGAGGGAGAGAGAGAGAGAGAGGGAGAGAGAGGGAGAGAGAGAGGGAGGTGATAGATAGAGCAGCATGATAGAGTGAAAGACACAGATAGATATTGTGCTGTGTATGAAGAAAGGGCGAGAGATGACATGACAGCTCGTCAATAATCCCATATGACACGATGACAGATATGAAAGCCAATCTCAAGCTGATCGCCTTGATACCCCATCTCACTTCTCACCTTGAATACTTTCAATACCTCCTGGCCCACACACACACACACACACACCAGCATACACACACGCACACCAGCACACACACAAGCAGATGCACACACACACACACACACACACACACACACACACACACACACATGTGCACACACACACACATACACACACACACACACACGTGTGTGTGTGTGTGTGTGTTCAGATCTCACCCATATTAGACGTCAACCTTCATTTGGACGTTAAGTGCACATATAAGTACACATGCACTCAAATCAGGTTCTGTGGTAGTTCCCACTATTATAATAGGTTGTGCCTCCTTGGGGATCAATCCTTGTCTGTCTTTCCCCTCTGCACTTCTCCCTCTCTGTCTCTCCCTCTGCACCTCTCCCTCTCTGTCTCTCCCCTCTGCACATCTCCCTCTCTGTCTCTCCCCTCTGCACCTCTCCCTCTCTGTCTCTCCCCTCTGCACCTCTCCCTCTCTGTCTCTCCCCTCTGCACCTCTCCCTCTCTGTCTCTCCCCTCTGCACCTCTCCCTCTCTCTCTCTCCCCTCTGCACCTCTCCACCTATCTCTCTGTATCTCCCCTCTGCACCTCTCCCTCTCTCCCCTCTGCACCTCTCCACCTCTCTCTCTGTATCTCCCCTCTGCACCTCTCCCTCTCTCCCCTCTGCACCTATCCCTCCTCTGCACCTCTCTCTGTTTCTCCACTCTGCACCTCTCCCCCCTCTGCACCTCTCCCTCTCTGTCTCTCCCCTCTGCACCTCTCCCTCTGTCTCTCCCCTATGCACCTATCCCTCTCTCCCCCCTGCACCTCTCCCTCTCTCTCTGCACCTCTCCCTCCTGTCCTCTCCCCTCTGCACCTCTCCCTCTCTCCCCTCTGCACCTCTCCCTCTCCCCTCTGCACATCTCCCTCTGTCTCTCCCCTCTGCACCTCTCCCTCTCTCCCCTCTGCACCTCTCCCTCTCTCCCCTCTGCACCTCTCCCTCTCTCTCTCTCCCCTCTGCACCTCTCCCTCTCTATCTCTCCCCTCTGCACCTCTCCCTCTCTCTCTCCCTCTGCACCTCTCCCTCCCTGTCTCTCCCCTCTGCACCTCTCCCTCTCTCCCCTCTGCACTTCTCCCTCTGTCTCTCCCCTCTGCACTTCTCCCACTCTGTCTCTCCCCTCTGCACTTCTCCCTCTCTGTCTCTCCCCTCTGCACCTCTCCCTATGTCTCTCCCCTCTGCACATCTTCCTCCCCTCTCTGTCTCTCCCCTCTGCACATCTTCCTCTCCGGCTCTCCCCTCTGCACATCTTCCTCTCCCTCTCTGGCTCTCCCCTCTGCACATCTTCCTCTCCCTCTCTGGCTCTCCCCTCTGCATCTCTCCGTCTGTCTCTCCCCTCTGCACATCTTCCTCTCTGGCTCTGGCTCTCCCCTGCACTTCTCCCTCTGTCTCTCCCCTCTGCATCTCTCCGTATGTCTCTCCCCTCTGCACATCTTCCTCTCTCTCTCTGTCTCTCCCCTCTGCACATCTCTCTCTCTCTCTCTCTGTGTCTCTCCCTCTGCACATCTCTCCTCTCTCCTCTGTGTCTCTCCCCTCTGCACATCTCTCTCTCTCTCTCTCTGTGTCTCTCCCCTCTGCACATCTCTCTCTCTCTCTCTGTGTCTCTCCCCTCTGCACATCTCTCTCTCTCTCTGTGTGTCTCTCCCCTCTGCACATCTTCCTCCTGGCTCTGGCTCTCCCCTCTGCACCTCTCCATCTCTCTCTCTGGCTCTCCCCTGCACTTCTCCCTCTGTCTCTCCCTCTGCATCTCTCCGTCTGTCTCTCCCCTCTGCACATCTTCCTCTCTCTCTCTGTGTCTCTCCCCTCTGCACATCTCTCTCTCTCTCTCTGTGTCTCTCCCTTCTGCACATATTCTCTCTGCTCTGTCTCTCCCCCTCTGCACCCTCTCACATCTCTCTCTCTGGCTCTGGCTCTCCCCTGCACTTCTCCCTCTGTCTCTCCCCTCTGCATCTCTCCATCTGTCTCTCCCTCTGCACATCTTCCTCTCTGGCCTCTGTCTCTCCCCTCTGCACATTTCTCTCTCTCTCTCTGTCTCTCCCCTCTTGCACATCTTCCTCTCTGGCTCTGTCTCTCCCCTCTGCACATCTTCCTCTCCCTCTCTCCCCTCTCGCACCTCTCCATCTCTCTCTCTGGCTCTGGCTCTCCCCTGCACTTCTGCTAATGGATTCAGACTAAATGGCTTCTGAGGAGAGGGGAGGAGAGGGCAGTGGGATGACTTGTTGCTTGTGTCCTTGTAGCATCCGATAATACAATGACCAGCGAGTAATGTGATAGTGTGTCAAAATATCATAAAAATAGCCTCTAAATACATTGCAAATTTAATAAAACACCCTCCCCCGCATCTCTCTTCAAAGTCCTTGTACATGACTGCTATAATATCAGTCTGAAGGTGTTTTAGCATTACTGTATCTGGTTATTCATAACTGACAATAGCGCAATTTATTACATTGTACACTCATTCAGAGGGGAATATTTATAGTTTTGATATGTCATTACATTATAAGTTGCCTATTCCCCAATCTCTTTACAGCAGATCTCCAAAACATCAAATTCAACTGTGCTTGGATGGAGCAGAGAGGAGAATAGCTGCAATCAGACAGAGTAGGGTAGAGAGAGAGAGAGAGACAGAGAGAGAGATAGAGAGAGACAGAGAGAGAGGAGAGAGAGATAGAGAGAGAGAGAGAGATGAGAGAGAGAGAGAGAGAGAGAGAGGAGGAAAGGGAATGATATGATGATAGCCACTTGATGGAATGAAGTGTCTTCCCCGCGGTAGCGGCGCCAAAGTTAAACCCTCTAGTCTGTCAGTCTGTTATTCATTGATTTCTCTGGTCAGCGCTAGATTGCTATTGAATATGCCTGGCACCATGGCTGTGTGTGTGTGTGTGTGTGTGTGTGTGTGTATGTGTGTGTGTGTGTGTGTGTGTGTGTGCACGCACATGTGTGTGTGTGTGTGTGGTGTGTGTGTGTGTGTGTGTGTGTGTGTGTGTGTGCGTGCGACTGTGTGTGTGTGTGTGTGTGGTGTGTGCGCGCGCGAGTGCGAGTGTGTGCGTGTGTGTGTGTGTGTGTGTGTGTGCGTGTGTGTGTGCGTGTGTAAAATGGGATGCATACGAGTACAGGCCCTATGCTTACTGAGTTGCAGTAAAGTACAAATGTCACTTTTTTATGAGTTAATTTATGATTTGCTGTTTAAGAAATAAACTCTCTGCACCTTATTGAATTGAATTGCACAGCATCATTTTGTATCCCGTTGAATCAGATTGTGTTGAATCAAATCAAATCATGTGGAATCACACTGGCATGCAATAGGACTGAGTCATATTCGAGGGACAGTCGCACCGCGGTCGGTGCCGCACTATGCACGAGGGACAGTCGCACCACGTCACGAGGTTGATTCTTATCCATTGGTAACTTCATCCCTGATACCTCATATCAACATTTCATGCTTACTCTGAATTTTAACCCCTCGAATGCCAGTTTACTGTACTTACGGTACAATAAAATGTACAGTAGAAAACACAAAATATGATTTTTTTCGCTTCCCATAAATGCCCCCTGGATCTTCCCTGGTGGGATTATGATAGCCTTGGATTTGTCACATTTTTCGCGGAGGAATTATTTTCTTACATCTTTTGAGAACTGCCCCCCTATTTTTTTTTTTGCCTGTTTTTTTTGCGAGCCGACAATGATCGATAAACGAGAAACGCTTCGGATCCGTGACACGGAAGTCCACAGAAGTACGCGCATGCGCATCTGGGGCACTACCCGGATGCAGATCATGATCGTGCTTTGACATCCGGGTGAAGACACGCGCTTGAACGACGCCATGACGCCATGAGCGAGAGAGCACAGACGCTGGGCTCCACCGATGACGCTCTGACCGCCTCCCCGCCCGAGAGGCTCCTTCACGGGCATCAGATTTGCGGTGCCTCTGTGCTTAGCGCATACGTCAAACCGGAAGCCATGGAAGGCCCTTAGAATACCAGATCACGATGGCTGTAAAGATTTAGACTCAGTTTTCGACGCTGATTCCAGAAATGCCAGCCGCGAGTCTCTACAATGAACGGTCGCGGAGATACGATGTACTTTCAAATAAGGTAAAATACATGAAACTGCCCATTTTCGACTGCCAGCTAATTTTCACAAAAAACACAAAATAGCTTAATTCCTGCATCAATCTCGGTCTAAAGGCTTCAAATGAGTAGTTTTGCACCGGAAAATCCGGGTTCCAAGGTCATGTGACATGTTCCCATGATGATCACTGTACTGTATATTACATGTCAAACTGCATGCAATTGGTTGCTGTGCCAACACTGAGCAAATAGGGGGGGGGGGGGGGGGGGGGGGGGGGGGGGGGGGCAAACACAATATAAACTACCAATTTGATGTCTTGACTCGAGCTGAGAAGTGTAAGGTCAGAAAAAAAAAATTTTTTGGGGAAAGTACCTGGGAGTCGAAAAAAAAATGTTTTTTTGCAAAATTAACATTAAAACCAATGGGGAAACTATGCAATGGATTTTGAAGCCTTGCAAGTTGTAACTCCACCAAATGTTCAACCAACTCCAAAGTTAGATATTAAGGTCAAATTTAAAGGTATTTGGTCCCGGATGGCCGCTGAAAAAAATAAAATAAATTAATTTTGTAAAAATCTCCTGGAAGTCTCAAAAAGGCGGTTTTAATGAAAGTAATACAACAGCTGCTGGATCTAAGGGGGCGCATGGTGAGGACATCACTTTCTGGGTGCCAGGATGATCGTTTTCTAGTGGTGGAAGGGTGAATTACCATCATAAACCAAAAAAAATACCTGGGCTGAATTTCAGACGTTTCCGTCCAAAACCAACACGCTCCCCCCCTTTAGATCCAACAGCCGGACCAGGGGGGTACAAGGGTTAAAGAGAGCGTAGCAAGGCAGCACAAATCAACAGAATGCAGCAGCACATCAGTGATGGAGCTTCCACGGACGTGACAGATCACATTATTTATTTATTGCATTTTCTTGCATTTGCCGATAGCCCAGAAAATCACAGCCTCATGTTGGCAGTTATGCAATCAAATAGTTCTTGGAAGAGTGTGAAAGATGAGCCTGGAATCCTGCACTCTGTCTAACAAACGTACTTACTGCATCTCTCTGAGTCTGCCCTCTCTCTCTCTCTCTCTCTCTCTCTCCCTCTCTGTCTCTCTATCTCTCTCTCTCCCTCTCTCCCCCCCTCTCTCTCTCTCCCCCTCTCTCTGTATCTCTGTCACTCTCTCCCTCTCTCTCTGTCTCTCTCTCTCTCTCCCTCTCTCTCTGTGTGAGAAACCAAAGATATCACATTATTTACTCCTGGAGATGGTTTTTGTCTTGAACGTACAGCACCAGCTCAATGAAAACAGAACCAACATTATCTATCAGCTCTGCAGCATGACTTTTTAAATGCATCTTGTGAACACATCTCTGTACGCACCTTGAATATTGTGATGCTCCGTCTTCTCAAACACAAGTATAGTTTCTCCTCTTATACCCTGAGGGAGGGGTGTGTGTGTGTGTGTGTGTGTGTGTGTGTGTGTGCATACAGTGTGCATGTGTATGTTTGCATGTGTGATAAATATCTAATATAGGCGGCCCAGTAACAATAGCATGAATAAATCTGTCGTGAGCATATAAACGCTGTGAGAGGGCTACCTGATGTATAGTTTAATAAGTCTGCAACATAAATATTTTAATAAATACATATTATTCTAAACAGCAGAGTGAGACATTTGTAGGCACAGGCACACACACACATCCCAGTGAGTCTAACAACACTGTCTGCTGCAGCACCAGGAGGGATCACTTCACTTGCCTGCAATGCTTTCGGCTCTATTCTAACTAAGTCTAAATGTACATACAGTGGGGTTAGGGTTAGGGGTTAGGGTTAGACAGTAGTCAACACAAGGTCAACTATATAAAAAAAAATATATTTCTCTTGATCAATTTCAAGAACAATAGATCAAACAAATTGACGCAGACTTGTGTCCATATTAGAATCAACTCAGCTTAAACCACTGTAGTATTGATTGACCATAATGCTACAGGTAATATGTAATCAATCAAAGTGCATCATATGTAAATATCATATATCATATCCTATATAAAATTACATTTGAAATATTTTTGTCTTTTGTCAAGAGAGAGAGACAGAGTTAGACACACAGAGAGTGTGTCTAACTCTAAGGATTTGTTCTTCCATCAACTTACCAGTTAACTAAAGGTTAGATGAACTCAAACAAAAAAAATCTATAGAACGGTGAAACAAACCATTTTAGACATGTATAGGGGCTATTATTTTTTTGAAGATTATGGATTATATATTTAAAATGGCCAATTTTTCCCTCTGCTGCCCCGGTCCACCCTTTGCTTATCTGGGGAGAGCCGTAGACTAGCACCATGCTTCCTCCGACACAGCACTGGCACGTAGCACGTGGGAGGATCACGCTATTCCCACCAGTTCCTTTCTGCCCCGAACAGGCGCACCAACTGACCAGAGGAGGCGCTAGTGCAGCGACACATACCCCTATATCCGGCTTCCCACCCACAGACACAGCTAATTGTGCCTGTATGGACAAGCCGGAGGTAACACGGGGGGCAAACCTGCGACATTTGTGTTGGAAGGCAGTAGGGCTGTCACTTTTCATTCGAAATTCGAATGCAACTTCGAATGTGGGGGGAGGGGTTCGTTTTCGAAATGTAATTTGAATGTTCGAATTTATTTTTTATTTTTTATTATTATTATTATTATTATTATTTTTTTATTTTATTTTTTTTACCAAAATTAACCAACTGCTGCTTGCTGGTAATGTTAATCCCATGTCAGAAAAAGTCTCCAGATTTGTCGCGTTAGTCTCTTCTGAGAAAGATTGTCTCCAGGGTCTGAAAAGTTGTCTCGAGTTGGATGCAGCCAAGTTTGTGAGGCAGTGTTGTGACTGTGAGCGTCCAAGCTAACACGTCGGGCTGATGCCCGGTGGCCTGCAGTGGGTTGCACCAGCTGTGCGTAAGTTGAAACGTAAGCTAGTTTGAACGTAAAGTCTCACTAAGTCCGAGTTTACGCACTACTAAAAATATTTGGGTTGCACCAAGTGAAATAGTTACAATGTAGTCATAAGTTAGAACTTAAAATTTACACCTACGTCTTACTAGGTGTAAAGTCCTCCGTAAAATAGCAGTCGGCACGGATTGCAACTTGGCACCGTGGCGCATCGTTGTTTTGCGTCCGCAACGCGCTCTCCGTGATAAATTACACCCTTTGATATTTATGACTCATGCTTTTGTTTCCCACAAGCTGCAGCACTGCATACAAATTAAAATAACCGCAACAATTTAGTGAGGCAGGATGGTGGTATAGCCTACAATACTGATGAAGAGCTCACAGATAAACGTTAACAGTAATATGAACCTAAACGAACGTTACTCAATAACGTTCTCATTTGATTAGTGTTGATGAAATATGAAAGCACTAATTTGCGGTGGGCAACATGTCCTGTTTTCACTCCACTTAAACAACCGTAAATAAACACCGTTTCCACCGTGCTTTTCACTGATTGGTCACAGATACTGTACACGTCATTGTCTGCGACACTATTTTGGTTAGTATGGACTTTAGGGTCTACTAGTTAAGATGTACCTTACGTCTCCGTGGTGCAACCAAACAAAGACACAACTTTAGTGTCAAACTAACTAGTTTGAACGTAGCAGTTAGTGTGGACTTCACACCCTAACTTAAGACAGAACTTACGTTCAGCTGGTGCAACAGGCTGCTGGACTGGGATTTTTTTTTTTTTTTTTTTTTTTTTTTTTTTAATTAACCAAAAAACTTCGAATATATTCGAACGAATTTCGGGCAATTAAAGTTTGTTCGAATTTTATTTTGGGGAAAAAGTGACAGCCCTAGAAGGCAGGGAATATATCGCTACACTAGCCGGAACTCCCCATCCTGTGTGTTTTTTTTTTCATATTTTATTTTATAATTTTCAGAACATAGAAGACAAAAAACAGGCTCAGACAAAAAACAAAAACAAACAAAACATACATATACCAACATTAATGTTACAACATGGCGCTACCAGCCGCACCAAGTTCCTATGTGCTTGTAAGAAATGTGCGTGGAATCCCATGCAAGGGCTCCATGAGAAGTCAGCTCAGCAAGTTACTCGTCGCTCTTAACCTCATTTAAGTAGGCTAGAAATGGGTCCCAGATGATTGTGAATTTCCGAAGTGAATTGGTCCTCAGGAACCGCAGTCTCTCCATATGCATAACCAAGACCATGTCCGTCAGCCAAAGCTGAAAAGAAGGTGGAGAGGGGGACTTCCACTCCTTCAAAATGAGTCCCACCCTGTGTTTTTAATTGACATTTTCTGAAGGTGTTGGATCACCAATAATGACAAACAAGCAAAGCTACTGAGCCCCAACGATGTTCCTAACAGAAGGGTTACGTCCATACGATGTTCCTAACAGAAGGGTTACGTCCATACGATCTTCCTAACAGAAGGGTTACGTCCATACGATGTTCCTAACATTGAGCTGGGTAAAACCCAGCTGTTTGTTCAACTTAATTGAGCTGACTCTTTGCACATTACAGTGTATTAGATGGACTGTTTGTACCCTGGAGCATCCATACTGCTTAAGGTGCGTTCACACCGACCTATTAAAGTTTGTTGCTGGCGTCGAGTTTACATACAAAGTCAATGCAAACGAGCGATTGAGCGTATATTCGCCTGGGAGAATAATCGCTGGGCGTCCGAGCGGCAGAGACAGAGCGACAGAGCGAAAATACGCTCGTCGCTCAAGATGAAATATTCCAACTCGAGCGAAAATACGCTGGCATCAGTCGCTCGCTGTTCAATGCTGATTGGCTGCCGTGTGAGAGCGAGTCAAGGATCACTCTGGCTTGGAACAAACCGCTGGTTTATTGTGTGGCAACAAACCGCATTGACAGGCTGACAGCTGACATGAAGTGAAGTCTGTACTACCGGTATGCAGCTCGCATTAGGAGCACGCTGATAGGCTTAGCTTGTAAACAATGACGGTGGCTCGTAGTGGACAAACAGCATGACATTGCGTAACGTTATATCCCCCACATGTCCGTCATTTCGTGTGCCTGTTGATGAGCGATTTAAACAGAGCGACAGAGCGATTCCAAAGGGTTGACTTGAGCGACAGAGCGAAAAATAAATATCTCGGTGTGAATGCACCTTTAGCAGTGTGGCTAATGAGCACTCAGTGGCTTAAAGGGGTTCTGAAGAAGTAGCAAAGCTCCCATGTTGCCTGTTGCCAGCAACTGCTGCCTTTGTCCCTTTTTGAACCTTTATTTATACAGGGAGAGTCTCACTGAGAGCAGTGCTCTGAGTGTAAAGGCCTGGCTCAAGTCTCACTGATACCGCTTTCAGACAGACACGGTTCTGGTTCTGGCTCCGGCTCCATTCTGGAGTCTCAGAACCTTGGATCTTTCTGGCGAACCAGCCCGTGTTCACACCAGTTTAAGCGGAACCAAAGTGGGAGGACATTATTCGGTAGTCCTTCTTCAGTTTTTTAAGTTTATTAATTATTTGGTCTGGCGTTCGAGTGGACCCATGGCTTGGCCATCTCTTCCGCAAGTTCGGCATACGACTTGTTCTTTCTTGTACTGCTTTCTAGCTTTTCTTGAGATTTGGTAGATGCCCAAATCGCCACTAAACATTTGGTTTCCTCAGCAGACCACTGCAAATTATTTTTCTCCATGTTGTCACTGCCTTCTTCTCCTTCCTGCTCGTTTCCACAGCCTAGAATGAGACATGCCCACTGATGATGTCACAGTTCCCAAGGAAAAACCAACTATTTTTTGGTTCCGCGGAGAACCAACTTTTCAGGTTGGTTCCACCACATCAGACTGTGGTTGTACTGGTCAGCTTCCAGGTGTGAATGTGTGTGTGTGAATGTGAACAGGGTGCACTTGGAAAAGAGAGCATTGCTCTCAGTGAGACTCTCCTGAGTAAATCAAGGTAAAATAAATAAATAATAATAATAATAAAAAAGTCTGACTCGTTTTGCCAAACGAGTTTGCACAATACTGATTAACCAGTGGTGCCCAATTTAGGGCTCTTTTTTTTTGGCCCGCCACGGATTTGGGGGTGAAAAAAAAAAAAAAAAAAAATGCAGGCCAGGCCAGGCCACCGGGCAGTTACCCGACGTGCCCGATTATGCAGTCCGCGCCTGCATGGAGATGTCGGGACTCTTCTATCTACAATTAACGTTAATTTTGTGCAGCTGGTATTCTCTCTCCCCGACTATCACACTATTAGGACGGAGTGGCAAGACGAGTATTTTTTTACCAAAGTAAATTCAACAGTGGTTTGTCTCATTTGCAGACAGAGAGTGGCTGTTTTGAAAGAGTACAATATACGTCACCACTACGAAACTGATTTTCAAAGTACCTTGAGGATTTTTCAAGTTGTGAATTAAGTCAAATTTATCTCTTGATTACAAAGGTGGAAAATACAACTGTTTTTAACTGGGTGTTTACTGATTAAATGTTTAAGCTCCCCACAAATGCAGATGTTTTTTTAAATATATATAACCAATTGCAAATTATTACAATTACCAAACAGATAAAAAGTAGATAATTATATTGAAATGTTATTTTAGATTTAGAATGTTAATTTTCTATAAAACACAATACATTTGAATGTAATTCCACAACGTTTATTTTTGGCCCTCGGCCCTCCACCCAGATTGAGTTTTGGCCCTTCATGGGAAATAATTTGGGCACCCCTGGATTAAGCCTATCCCCACAGCTAACTCTGTATTCCACAGTAGAGTTTTCAATCTGTTGTCGTCCGGGGACATCACCATGCTGCGCACCAGAGACGTCGGCCCGGCCTAGCAGGCTCATTTCCGGTTAGCCTTCTACTAACTTGAATGGGGATAAATACTTGAGTCATGCGGCTCTTCTAGACTAAATGTTATCAAATGGAACTTTATTCAAGGAAAACCCCTCGAGATGAATCATCTCCTTTAGAGGGGGACGTATCAGACTGAATGTATCCACTTTGAGGTGAAACGAGTCATTTCACGCAGGCTGTGTGACGTTAAAAACGATTTCTCCACTGTGTTACAGCCACTGTGTTACAGCCACAACGCAATATGCTATGGCTACACTTTGACAAAGGCTGCATTCACGTGCTTAGATTGTCCCATTTCCCCAGTTGGGAAGTCATTCTTCCTCTGGGTGTTTATGAGTGTGAAAAGTAGGTTACTGTTAAAGATTCTATGCAACTATTTCATAAAAAAAAGAAAAGAAAACAAAATCCTTAGAAAAGTTTCCTCTCAAAAACATCAATTCTGAAGGACACAATACTGTGACAGTGTTTTTCTGTGGACAGACGCAGCCCCTGTGTGTATTTTCATTGTTAGACATTGTTTTGTTTTGTTCTGTGTTTCTGTGGTCGAGTGAGCTTGACAATACATGGGGAGAGAGAGAGCGCAAGAAAGCCGTTGAAAGGCAGGGATTCAAAGTGTTTTTCTGATCGTTTCACAGCGTTTATGTCATCAAAGCATCAATAAACACACACCTACCTCAAAAACATAGAGGTATGAGCTCCAAACTGCTCAACAACTGATCTGGGAAGAACCTCCATTTCCTGGTTTTAGTCCGCTCTGCTGAGGCTGTTATTGGCTGGTTCTCCGCTCTGCTGAGGCTGTTATTGGCTGGTTCTCCGCTCTGCTGAGGCTGTTATTGGCTGGTCCCCCACGTGGGAGCTCTACAATGCCACCGCCTGAAAACGTTCGGGCCACAGCCAAACAAATGTAAACAGCACCAAAATCAGGCAGGGGGCAGCGTCTGTCCATACACATATTGCCACAGTATTGTGTGCATCGGAATTTATGTTTTTGAGTTTTTTTTTTACTTTTCTATAAGGATCAAATGAATAGTATACATTTAATAAACATTAACTAAGGTTTAGTTAATGCTTAATGTGTCAATCTTGCTTGCCATGAAAATCAATGAAGTAAAGGGGTTGCATCTGAGTGGGACTCGGGCCAATCAGGACATCAGCCCAATCACCCACAGGTGAAGTGATTCACCCACAGGTGAAGTGATTCACCCACAGGTGAGATGATGATGTGTCTTAAAGAGCTATTCAACGTCAGCTGCCGCTGATCAGGGTAAATCCCATACCAATACATTGGAAATGTAGTGGTGGAGAGACAGTCTAAACACGATAGAGAACTTTGTGAAGTCATGCATTTTGTTTCAAATAGAAAAGATAAGATCGTCACTGCGGGGATCCAACATGACATTTAGTGTAGCCTGGCAGCCTTTTATTTCATATGGGGACCATTTAACTCTGCCTCTTATCTCTTGAAAAAGGGTTTTGCTTTGTGCAAACTACTCTGTGAACTGCTGTTCTTCTCCTTGTGTTTTGTTGTTGCCATTTGTTTGCTTCATTACGTCTGTCATTCCTGTTATGTTTGCAAGCTTTCTCTGTAAGAAACACATGCATTAGAGAACAAGTCAGCCTCTAACTTCTCCTTCTGATGTGCTTTTCTCTTGCTGCTGAGTGTAACTGCCCTTATGCTTTAAAAACATCTTGTGTTACTTTGACACAGAGTTGAGTTACACCAATAATACCACCACTTTTCGCAGTAATGAGTAGCTGCAGTACTTTGATTTCATCCATGATAGTATAGTTATCACTCAAAACAATATGCTTTTGAATGCTTTTGTTGAATTAGAAGGTAGGAATGTTAGAAAAGCTTAATTTCTGGGTGGAAGTATTCCCACTCATTTGGAAAATGTTTCCCAGTAAAGGGACGACAACATTGGACATCAATGCTGTTTCTTTTCCTGACCGTTCACGGGAGCGGAAAGCGAGACACATTTGGCCACATTAACACCAAAGTGTCAATGCAAAATGTCTACCCATGCTTACGACAATAACATACATGTCACTTTCAAGCATGGATCCACACAGGAAGCACAAACAAAACGTTATGCTATATTTCCTAACGACAATCTTGTTGTGTTTGTCTCTAGGTGGTTGCAAGGGTGTAGTAACTGGTTGCTTGGGGGTTTCCGGCTTGTAGATGGCTGCTAGGGTGGACTAAGTAATTATGGGCGTGCCTATGTGATTAGAAGGGGGAGGAGCCAAGGAATCCAGGGGCGAAAGAGTTTTAATGGTGTGCCTATGTGATTAGAAGGGGGAGGAGCCAATGAATCCAGGGGCGAAAGAGTTTTAATGGCGTGACTATGTGATTAGAAGGGGGAGGAGCCAAGGAATCCAGGGGCGAAAGAGTTTTAATTGTAGACGGTACAGTTCAAAAGTTATGGACCAAAATGTAAAGACGGCTGTTATAGCGCCACCATCAGGTCAATAGGTGTACTTTTTTTTTTTTATCACAGCAATGAGTAAAACTGGGGCGAGCCAAAGAAACCAGGGAAAAAATAATTTTGATAGTAGAAGCTACGGTTCCAAAGTTATAGACCAAGACATAAAGAGGACAGTGATAGCGCCACCATCAGCTCGATTGGTATATTTTTTTCACTAACAGTAAAAGGCCCCTATGTGAACCTCCCTACCAAGTCTGTGTATTGTGTGTGTATGTGTGTGTCTGTGTACTGTGTGTGTGTGTACTGTGTGTGTGTGTGTGTATGTGTACTGTGTGTGTGTGTGTGTGTGTGTGTGTGTGTGTGTGTGTGTGTGTGTGTGTGTGTGTGTGTGTGTGTGTGTGTGTGTGTGTCTGTGTACTGTGTGTGTGACATAAGCTAAGTGTATCTTGTTAAGCGGCTTACTGAGACCAAATGGATTAACTGTTTTGTTGACACATAGTAAAGTAATCTGGTTAGCAAAGATGAGCTGCATCATTTTCTTCCTCTCTTCCTCTGTCTGTTGCTTCACTTCACTCTTTTCTTTCTTTCTCCCTCTCTTCCTCTGTCTGTTGCTTCAGTTCACTCTTATTTATTTCTCCCTCTCTTCCTCTGTCTGTTGCTTCAGTTCACTCTTCTTTCTTTCTCCCTCTCTTCCTCTGTCTGTTGCTTCAGTTCACTCTTCTTTCTTTCTCCCTCTCTTCCTCTGTCTGTCGCTTCAGTTCACTCTTCTTTCTTTCTTTCTCCATCTCTTCCTCTGTCTGTTGCTTCAGTTCACTCTTTTCTTTCTTTCTCCCTCTCTTCATCTGTCTGTCGCTTCACTTCACTCTTTTCTTTCTTTCTCCCTCTCTTCATCTGTCTGTCGCTTCACTTCACTCTTTTCTTTCTTTCTCCCTCTCTTCCTCTGTCTGTCGCTTCACTCTTTTATTTATTTCTCCCTCTCTTCCTCTGTCTGTCGCTTCACTTCACTCTTTTCTTTCATTATCCCTCTCTTCATCTGTCTGTTGCTTCACTTCACTCTTTTCTTTCTTTCTCCCTCTCTTCCTCTGTCTGTCGCTTCACTTCACTCTTTTCTTTCATTATCCCTCTCTTCCTCTGTCTGTTGCTTCACTTCACTCTTTTCTTTCTTTCTCCCTCTCTTCCTCTGTCTGTTGCTTCAGTTCACTCTTTTCTTTCTTTCTCCCTCTCTTCCTCTGTCTGTCGCTTCACTTCACTCTTTTCTTTCTTTCTCCCTCTCTTCCTCTGTCTGTTGCTTCACTTCACTCTTTTCTTTCATTATCCCTCTCTTCATCTGTATGTTGCTTCAGTTCACTCTTTTCTTTCTTTCTCCCTCTCTTCCTCTGTCTGTCGCTTCACTTCACTCTATTTATTTCTCCCTCTCTTCCTCTGTCGCTTCAGTTCAATCTTTTCTTTCTTTTTCCCTCACTTAAGATTCCTACTAAAACAAAGACTAACATATCCAGTGACTGTGCACACCTGTGCACACCTGCGTGCAATGTCCCTGTTCAATTGATCATCAGGCTCATTTATATGCATCATGTGCTAATTGACATTGACCATTTATGGTTGGATTGGGGCGGAGCCACATGCAGAATGTCCCTTTTTTATTATTATTGACAAGATGTCCAATATTACAATTTATAAATTAAACAAAACGATAAAGAATTCAATGGCAGTGATATACAGATATTGCAGAGTAAAAAAAACAATAAAACAGACAAAAATGTGTTTGTTTATGGAGGGGGAAAAAATATGTTTTGCATAACTTTTTTGTGTTTAAATGTGACCGTGTTTTAAAGTATATGTTTAGATCTGTTTGTTTAAAGGTCATGTAAGATGCTATTATTTTATCAAATTTCATTTTATGGATATAAAATTGGGCTAAGATCATGAGCAAATTAAAGATATACTGTTCATTGCTGGAAAAGATAGGATTGTCGAAGATTAATAATAAATCATATTTTTTTTAAGCATCCCTACCAAAATAAGTTTTTAAATCCCACTGAAAATCAACCCAAAACAGTGTCACATGTACACATGGGTCACCCATGTGTTTACACATGAGTAAACACATGTTCTATTGTTTCTACCATATTCTTACAGAACGAGCATTTGTCTTCTACATTGGGAATAAATGTACAGATGACAGATGAGTTTACCAGCTCAAAAAGTGATTTGATCTTGATTTTCCACATATGGATCTTTATGGAATCTTTTGATCCAGTTGATTGTATTTGTTTATTTGGACGGCACAATGTGCAATTAATGAACACACTGAACATGAAACAGATAGTCACCTGAAACATGGTACACGTGGTCAGTTGGACCTCACAGTCACCTCTGGTGTCTGACCAGGAGGGGGGGCTAGTCCGTGTAGGCATTTGTAGATGAAACAAGCACTCTTAAAGACACAGAATAAATAAATCAAAGTGAACTTGCTTGACCGATATTGTGTGGAGGGGTATTTTTGTTTTTTACATCACTACTTTTGTGTGAAATACCTTTGCAAGACGACACTAGATTGTGAAGCATAGATTGGATCAAGAAGAGAATCACTGTACAAGTGAGTCATATAGTTTGAGTAGGGATAGAGACAGTCCGCATGTCTGGGAACGCCCACAAAATGTTAAACGGCTGGCGCGCGAGTGGGGTAAAACCGCCCATATATCTCAATGGGCTGACTCACCAAAAGACGGTGCTGCGGCTCTACACTACAGGTTTGGGGGTTCTAGAGCAGAACACAAGACGTCTGCTCAGATGTGCGTTTACTGCGGTGGTTAAATCCCCGATCGTGTCTGCCTGGGCTGGGCTATCAGCTAAATTCTAACTTTGCTGAATGGATAGAACGGGGGTTTTCACCCCACCTTGACCACGCCCCCAGCGTATATTGTGGGCGTTCCTAGAGCCTGTATGGGCGTTCCCAGACATGCGGACTGTCTCTATTCTAGGCACATGGTGATAAATGAGGCAGCATGTTTGAACTGTGTAGAACACAGTAGTGATCTCAATCAGCCATCTCAACACAGTGCTGTAGATTGTTGGGGTCATACACATTGGCTTGGTGGACTCTGTTATCGTTTTAATTATTATTTCATTGATCTCTCCATCACTGTATCTTGCTCTCTCAGACTCTGTAGTTGAGGTCACTGGTATCAGGTGACAGGGGCAAGCGACAGCTGGGCACCCTTGGGTCCAGACACAAGAGGGTATTTGTGTGTGTGTGTGTGTGTGTGTGTGTGTGTGTGTGTGTGTGTGTGTGTGTGTGTGTGTGTGTGTGTGTGTGTGTGTGTGCATTGGGGAGGCAGCCAGACGTCTGAAGTCTAACATTTCCTCTCAGGAGAACAAATAACGCCAAGAGGCTTCTCCTGCTCCCTCTTGTATTGGCTCTTCCATTCATCACCCATTCATCTCCTTTGAATTACGTCGCTTCTTCTCCCCTCTTCTATCTCCTCTGATCTCTCCCTCTCTTCTCTTCTCCTCCTCTGGTATCTCTTCTTTCTCTCTCTTCCTCTTGCAACAAAGCGGCCGATCGAATCACAGAAGTCGGCTTAGGTTACTGTACAGTACAAACACACACACGCACACACACACACACACACACACACACACACTAGGAGCACAGGAAACAAACATTCTCTGTTGTGGACTGGGTCAGTGTCAAGGGACTGAGCAACAATAGCAGTGTCTCTCTGCGGAGGCGACGTATCGTCTGCTGTTGACAGTGCAGCTTCTAGCCTATCACTTCCATTCAGAGCGGAGAGAGGCAGAGAGAGAGAGAGAGACAGAGAGAGAGAGAGAGAGAGAGAGAGAGAGAGATGGGCGGAAGAAGAGAAAGGGAGAGCTGGAGAGCAGGTGAGGCAGCTGCTGTGTAGGCTAAGTGTCTGGAGAGCAGGTGAGACAGCTGCTGTGTAGGCTAAGTGTCTGGAGAGCAGGTGAACCACCTGCTGTGTAGGCTAAGTGTCTGGAGAGCAGGTGAGCTAGCTGCTGTGTAGGATAAGTGTCTGGAGAGCAGGTGAGACAGCTGCTGTGTAGGCTAAGTGTCTGGAGAGCAGGTGAGACAGCTGCTGTGTAGGCTAAGTGTCTGGAGAGCAGGTGAGACAGCTGCTGTGTAGGCTAAGTGTCTGGAGAGCAGGTGAGCTAGCTGCTGTGTAGGCTAAGTGTCTGGAGAGCAGGTGAGCTAGCTGCTGTGTAGACTAAGTGTCTGGAGAGCAGGTGAGCTAGCTGCTGTGTAGGCTAAGTGTCTGGAGAGCAGGTGAGACAGCTGCTGTGTAGGCTAAGTGTCTGGAGAGCAGGTGAGACAGCTGCTGTGTAGGCTAAGTGTCTGGAGAGCAGGTGAGACAGCTGCTGTGTAGGCTAAGTGTCTGGAGAGCAGGTGAACCACCTGCTGTGTAGGCTAAGTGTCTGGAGAGCAGGTGAGCTAGCTGCTGGGTAGACTAAGTGTCTGGAGAGCAGGTGAGCTAGCTGCTGTGTAGACTAAGTGTCTGGAGAGCAGGTGAGCTAGCTGCTGTGTAGGCTAAGTGTCTGGAGAGCAGGTGAGGCAGCTGCTGTGTAGGCTAAGTGTCTGGAGAGCAGGTGAGCTAGCTGCTGTGTAGACTAAGTGTCTGGAGAGCAGGTGAGGCAGCTGCTGTGTAGACTAAGTGTCTGGAGAGCAGGTGAGCTAGCTGCTGTGTAGACTAAGTGTCTGGAGAGCAGGTGAGCTAGCTGCTGTGTAGGCTAAGTGTCTGGAGAGCAGGTGAACCACCTGCTGTGTAGGCTAAGTGTCTGGAGAGCAGGTGAACCACCTGCTGTGTAGACTAAGTGTCTGGAGAGCAGGTGAGCTAGCTGCTGTGTAGACTAAGTGTCTGGAGAGCAGGTGAGCTAGCTGCTGTGTAGGCTAAGTGTCTGGAGAGCAGGTGAGCTAGCTGCTGTGTAGGCTAAGTGTCTGGAGAGCAGGTGAACCACCTGCTGTGTAGGATAAGTGTCTGGAGAGCAGGTGAGCTAGCTGCTGTGTAGACTAAGTGTCTGGAGAGCAGGTGAGCTAGCTGCTGTGTAGACTAAGTGTCTGGAGAGCAGGTGAGCTAGCTGCTGTGTAGGCTAAGTGTCTGGAGAGCAGGTGAGACAGCTGCTGTGTAGGCTAAGTGTCTGGAGAGCAGGTGAGACAGCTGCTGTGTAGGCTAAGTGTCTGGAGAGCAGGTGAGACAGCTGCTGTGTAGGCTAAGTGTCTGGAGAGCAGGTGAGCTAGCTGCTGTGTAGGCTAAGTGTCTGGAGAGCAGGTGAGCTAGCTGCTGTGTAGGCTTCATTTTACTCCCACGTCCATAAATCCTACAGCAGAATAGATTACTTTATAATAGACTCTCAATTAATCTCCCACGTTACTAATACGAAATATCACAACATATTGATTTCTGATCATGGCCCCCTGACAATGTCTCTAAATCTCTCTCTTCCCAAACAGACGTACTATTGGCGTTCCAACCCCTCCTTACTTGCTGAAGGGAAATTCATAACATATTAAATATATAGCATATATAAATTCATAGAATATATTACCACCAAATTAAAACATTTCATGGAATTTAATGATAATGGTGAAGTATCGGACTCCACATTATGGGAAACTTTAAAGGCTGTCATTCGTGGGGATATAATCTCATACGAGTCCACTGCCAAGAAGGAACGAGGGCGGAGGGGATAGGAGATTGAAAATGCTCTTCCCACCATTGAAACTGCATACAAGGTCTCAAAATCCCCTGACGATTATAATAAGATATTGAAGTTGAAATATGAATATAACTGCATCCTGAGTGGTCAAATAAACACTCTCCTTTTAAAACTAAGACAAAAGCAATTTGAATTGGGAGATAAGCCTCGGGCACTCTTGGGCGGCAGCTTAAGGGCGCACAGGCCTCTAGGTCAATCCTCTCTATCAAATCAAAGGGGGGCGCCTTGCTGACTAACCCTAATGAAAGTGAAAAAAGGAGCTTACTGGTTACTTTTTACGAGAAATTTAATCCAGAAGTGTTGGTACACAGGTAACCTCAGGTTTACATACAATGTACAACTTCATACAACATACTTCTTGCCACTTTCTCTACTCCTAACCCTAATGAAATAAATGACCGTTTTAAGGAGTTTTACAGTTAACTATATTCGTCTAAGTGTGATGCCGCTCAATCTGATTTGAATGATTTTTGCGACCCTCTTCAAACACCCAAACTCAGTGACGCTGCCAAAGAGGACTTAGACTCTGATTTCACATTGGAAGAAATAACTTCCGCCATTAAATCATTCCCATCATGCAAAGCAGCTGGGCCGGATGGATTCGGCGCTGAATTTTACAAGAATTTTTGCAACATTCTCGCCCCACTCCTCCTCAGAATGATAGCTAGCTCTAAGAAGGACAAAGTATTGCCTAAAACATTATATGAAGCTTATATCTCCTTCATTTAAAAAAAGGGGAAGGAGGAAGTAGACCCAGCCAGTTACAGACCTATAGGACTCCAGACTTTTGACAGGAAGGTAATCACTAAAACGCTGGCTACCCGGCTAAATAAACATTTGTCGTCCATTATTCATCCTGACCAGACAGAGTTCATTCCGAACAGGTTCTCTTTCGCCAATGTCAGACGCCTCCTCAACACCATATACGCAGATCACAATAAGACCAGTGGTGCAGCAATTGGATCACTTGATGTACAGAAAGTGTTTGATCAGGTTGAGTGGCCTTATATGTTCAAGTCACTGCACATATTCGGGTTTGGCGATTCATTTATATCTTGGGTAAAGCTCATATATGCTAGTCCAACATGTTCAGTTATAACCAATGGTGACTAGTGCTGCAACTATCGATTATTTTAGTAATCGAGTATTCTACCGAATAATCCATCGATTAATCGAGTAATCGGATAAGAACCCTTTTTTGTGTTTTCAAAGGCTTATCGTAAATATACACCAAAAAATAAGATAAATCTCTTCAAATAAACAACTACATTGGTTTCTTTCTTAGAAAAAACGACATTTTTATTTTTAAATTGCATAGAACTGGCAGTGTCATCTTTTCAACCTGACGTTTGAGTTCTTCCAGTGTACAGCAACCATTAAATAATATGAATGAATGGCTTACTAGCTAGTTTACATCCTTCATTTACCTTACAGCTGCATGAGGCAACTTCGCACATTGCTGCTCTTTCTCTCTCACACACACTCACTCTCTCTCACACACCAACAGGCTAGTGTGATCACACACACACACACACACACACAACGCTGTTAAATTAGCCGCTAACGTTAACGTTAGGTTGAGCTTTGTATTTCTCACAGAAAACGGCAAGCCACATCAAAAAAATGCAGCGTGAATGCAGTTACTAATAGTCATATTGGCAATGTGGCAAGCCAGCAGCACAACTACTACTAGTCTTAATATCAAGTAGCAATCATTAGCATACATTTACATTAGCGTTGTGTATAGTTAATGTTACGTTAGTAACGTTACCTTGCTCCGCTCGACGTAGATGCACTGGTGGATGCGTAGACTGGATGTTTACGGTTCAGGTGCTGAAGCATTGACGAGGTACTGTTGTGATATGCAAGTATCGTCTTGCACACCACTGAGTTTGTGTCCTTTTTCAGCGTGAAATGGTCCCACACTTAGACAGTTTTGGTCGCTTTGTCGGCCCTGGTTCTTCCCTTCCCGGCTCCTCCTGTCTGCTTTCTCCGCCGCCTCGTTCCATTTTGCGGGGTCCGCTCGCTATAGCTCTGCCTCTCTGGTCTGTCTGCGATCATGTGTTCTCACGTGTTTACCCTATGTTTACACCGGAAGAGCGCTGTGCCACACCAGTAAGCGTCCGTGAGAAACACAGTCTCTACTCTCTAAATGCCGAATCATTTTGGCCTCGATCATTTTAATTACTCGAGTTATTCGAGGTACTCGAGGAATCGTGACAGCCCTAATGGTGACAGGTCAACCACATTTCCACTACTTTGCTCGGTCCAGCAGGGTTGTCCTCTCTCGCCGGCCCTCTTCGCTGTTGCACTCGAGCCCCTTGCCCTAAACATATGTAGTCACCCAAGCCTTGCAGGTCTGGAGGTCGGTGGTATTGAGACGCGTATCAGTTTGTATGCCGACGATGTAATATTATACCTACATAACTCAGAAAAATCGAAATTGCACAAGATTTACTCGTCGGTCTCACCACTGTGTGACAGGTGTCGGGTGTCGGAGGGCACTCTGTCTCATGCCTTCTGGTCCTGCCCTTTACTGACCGGATTTTGGGCCAAAATATTTGATTGGTACTCTAAGGCCTACAAAATAACCCTTCAGCCGGAGGCAGAACTCGCCATCTTCGGCTGCTCGGAGTCCTCTCTGAACTTCCCTACAGCTGTGCAGCAGTCTCTGTCACAGGGGACAATTGTTGCCAAGAAACTCATTCTGCAGAAATGGAAGTCCCCCACTCCACCCTGTTTTCAGTTGTGGTTGGCGGACATGATCTCTGTTATACGAATGGAGAGACTCAGGTTCTTGAGAACCAACTCACCTGGGAGATTTCAAACTATTTGGGACCCGTTTCTGGCCTACCTTGACGAGGTTAGGAGTGATGGGTGACTCGCCCGGCCGGTCTTTCTCCCTCGTG
>NC_139646.1:30201458-30246458 GCF_964638095.1 Poromitra crassiceps | reverse complement strand
ATATCGTGTATTATAATTATAACATTGCACCTGAAACGTGTGTAATGTATTAATCACTTCAGTCAACAGCACCGCACCGGTGTGCTTTTCATCCCGCCGATCATCTCGCCGCTGTGCCAAATGCGCGCACACAGGCATGGATCGATTTCTGCCATTAAACATGATCTATTTTCCGGCTCCGCTTTTGCACAACACGTCTTTCTGCTAGGTAGCGTTGCTTCAATGTTTTCCACTTGCTGCGAAGGTTTTGCCACGGTTTATCAAACCCTTTCTCCCTAATTTCCTTTCATTTCCCAAAGGAGAAGATGGGTCACATGACGTGCAAATGCGGAAAATCTGTTTCCATTACACTTTTGCGATAAACTGCTATATCGACACGTCTGAAAAACCACCTCATGAGAGCGCAAAAAAGTTTTGCGATATTTGGGAGCTTTTTCGAAATTTACGTGTTTCCATTACCCAATTTCTATTGCGATATTTAGATTTTGCGCATTTCTGACGGTAATGGAAACACGACTACTGATATATGTCCAACTGTTTCCCCCCACCTGTAGTGGAAAGAACACCTGAGTTCGCCTGCTCTTATGGTGATGAGAGAAATACAATGCTTTTCAAAATGTACACATTCACTCGACAAAATAAGCAAACTACTTCAACTTCAACAAGCATTTGGGCGTAATTAATTTAATTAAAGCATCATTTTATAATTAAAGCATCATTTTATCGGCCTGTCATAGCAGCAGAAATGTCAGTTGCAGAGCCGATGCCGATATTTAATTTTAAAGTATTTATTGGCCGATATAATCGTGCATCACTTTAAAAAAATATAAAGACTACAAGTGCACTCAGAGAGCACAGACCTCCACCGAGGCCGATACTCTAGTCTTGCTATGCTATGAACCCTGAGCCTGACCCACATCCTGGAACCTGTGTAATCTGACCAAACCTCTCCAAACAAGGACAGACAGCCATGGCACACCAAACACGCCTCTGTGTTTGTCTGTGTTTGCTGTCGATGGTTTGAATGGTGTGCCATGGTGTGCCATGGTGTGCCATGGGCTTGACAGACAGACAGACAGACAGACAACACTGAAAAAATAACTTGCTGTCTTACCGTTGTCGCTGTCTGACTTGTTGTCGTGCTCGGTGTCGGTGAGAGTCAGTGCTGAGTTAGATCTGCTGGACAGACAGGAGCTGCGGCCGGAGGATTTGCCCAGGGCCCCGCGGGGACCCCACAGCCGCACGGCGCGCTCTGGGGACATGACGGCCTGGCTGTCCCCATGTCCCCACAGCCGCACGGCACGCTCTGGGGACATGACGGCCTGGCTGTCCCCGTCCAGGGGGGCGTGCGGCGGGCCCACAGAGTAGCCGTGGTGCGGCAGCCCCATGTCCGAGCAGAACGCCAGGCCACGACGCGACGCCGGCTCACAGATCCCCAGCTGACGGAGGCTGAAGTGCTGACCTGAAACGAACGGTGAGAGATGTTAAAGAGCCACTAAAGTCATGTTTTAAGATGTTAAAGAAACACTAAAGTCATGTTTTAAGATGTTTATACAATATTCTACTTTGAATAATAATTTGTGTCTAATGGTTTTTCCCACAAAACTAGAAATACCACATCATGGTTGTATGGCCAACAAGTCAGCAGTTAATTAGCCGTGTTGTTGAGGTGCTCCCAAATGTTGCCTACATTGCCATAAGAGCAGCACTGTGCTGTGGGCTTCAAGGTATTTGTGATTGTATGAGTCTGAACAGACATGGATATAGTTTTCAGTTGTAAGGTCACAGTGACCTTGAACTTTGACCTTTGACCACGAAAATCTAATCAGTTGACAAATTCACAGATCCAACATGGAAATAAAATAAAAAAGTGTGTGTGTGTGTGTGTGTGTGTGTGTGTGTGTGTGTGTGTGTGTGTGTGTGTGTGTGTGTGTGTGTAAAAATGCCAAAATGATAAAATAAATATATTCCTATCCTTTATAACCTACATTGACAATATAAGACAAAACATACACACAGAAAACATGTGCTGGTGCGAACTGAAACAGTTTGGGGTTGCCAGTGATAGTAGTGGAAAAGTTAGTCGTGAGCCCTGCAATCAGATAGTGCTGTGGGCGAGACACTGAGGAAGACTACAGAGACAGACAGGAGAGGCAGCTGCATCAGAATCAAAGTAGCAAATAATTTGATATTAATAGAGTTTATTTATCCCAACAATTTTTTTGAGTAAATTATTATTATTACATTTATTAGTTTAGTTTATTTAAATTCATATTCTTGTTTCTTTGTATACCACTATGCTGAGAACATCTGCACTGCATAGCCAATTAGATTTTCTTTGTCAAAGTAGCACATTTTTCAAGTAATTCGGATTTTCTTTTTATTCTTTTGCAGATCCGAAAAGTGATCCGATCCATGACATCAGAACCGTGACACAATCCGTACCGTGAGTACATGCACTTGTGTCCGCCCCCAATTTGCATTGCGCACAGCGTTAAACGAGCGCACACGCAAAATTAGCGCTTTTGGGAAGATATGTATGTCTACCTGTCTGTCTGTGTGTCTGTATGTCTACCTGCCTCTGTGTGTGTGTGTGTGTGTGTGTGTGTGTGTGTGTGTGTGTGTGTGTGTGTGTGTGTGTGTGTGTGTGTGTGTGTGTGTGTGTTTTGAGTAGCCAGTTAGATTGAAAAAGTAGCCGGATCATGTTCGCGGCGTTTGTTCCAGTGGTCCTTTTCCCAATTAATAAACAAACCTCAAATATGTATCCATGAGTGTGACAATTGAAATAATACAAATAAACATTCTTATAAAAGGCCCAATGCTCAATTTAATTATACATAAAACAATATCCATATTGCAAAACACAAACAGGCAATGTATATTTTTAAGAACAAAAGAAAATACTAATAACTATGTTTCCCACAGGATTTGGAGAGATTGTGGTGGGTAGACCTTGCTTGGACCCTCTTGGGCGGTTCGGGGGGCCATGCCCCCTGTAAGAAAAATGTGTACATTTTAAACTAAAATGCATGAATCTGGTTCACTTTGAGAACCAATTTAAGAGGCTAGATCAGGGGTGGGCAATTATTTTTCATGGGGGGCCACATGAGAAACTGTTGCTGGGGGCCGAACAAGTATTGTCATGCCGTAACCCAGGACCTTTGATGATAGAGAGGACCACAAAAAAATGTCCTCGCCACCAGAGGGCCAGATTTTGCTGAGGGTTGGGGGCCGCATTGGGGGAGCATTTGAAGTCAGGTTTAGAGGAATAACTCATTTAAAATGAACAGTTGTGATGTCATTATTCAGTCTTAACACATTCACTGCCAACAGTTTTTTTTTTTACTGTAGGTAGCTTCTGCCAAGGTTTTTTTTGAGGATTCTGGCTCATCTTTCAAGAGCCGATGATTATTTTCTGCTAGGAATTTGTGAACACAAAATATTTCAAAAGAACTAATAGAATGTGTGCTTTCTCTGTCTAAAAGAGTTAGTTTGTAGAGTTAGGTAGTTATGTAGGCATTAGCAGTTGAATACAGCATTGTTTCAGCGTCTGAGAAGGAAAGCTGAGATAATTGCATTTTTGTGAAATTCGATAGAACAGGCAGAACAGTCACTTTAACCATTTATTTTTGGCATCAGTAAGACATCAGACATCTAAACAATTAGTTCTGAACAGTAATTTCCTCCATAACAGCACCCCCACCCCCCTCTCCTTCAAACTCCTCCCTCCGTGGGTGTGCTCCTCCTCCCTCCATGGCTCCGTGGCTCCGTGTGTCACAAGCGAGTCTCTGCTGCCTGTCTGTGCTGCCTGGCGAGGCTGCTCGTCGGGTGAGTCTGGATCGGGAACAGTAATTTCCTCCATAACAGCACCCCCACCCCCCTCCCGTGCGATTCTGGGCTTTTGAGCTTTCTGCTGCGTGTGTTGCACCCAGAGTGTATTTTAGGAATCCCCCATGTTGTGCGCTAACCTGACGCTGCCAGATGGACGGTATAGCTCCACATAGGTTTCACTAAACCAGTCGATCTGGGAATGAAGTCACCAGACCCGCTGACGGAGGCGGGCACTTTGTCCAAGCTACTTGGCAGGTGATTGGATGACCCATCTGTCTATCACCGCTGGTGGGTGTTAACTTCAACCAATCAGATCGCCGAAGGTGCCTGTGGATGATCTCCGTGGCATTCATTGATTGAGTCCTCGCGGTCGTAAAGTCACCTTCGAAGCATTTAGTTAGATTATAACGAACTAGTTGTGTGGCTTAGCCTTCCCAAATGTTGAGGGTCGTTTTTTAGAATTGAATACATAGAATTGGGAATGTTACATTCAATTTCATTCAGACTGCCTCTCACTTCCGCGGCGGCAGCCATGTTGACGAGTGAAAAGAACTACCGGTACAAAGACCATGTACCCACTACTTGCCCAGACGAGCCACAGCCCGTCTACGGCCGCCGCTGATTCGTCGAGCCGGCATGGCTCGACCAATCATCTTAACTGCCTGTGCGGGTCCAGACCGTCACGGAGAACCAAATGAAATGTGAGTTCACGTGACGGGCGGTTTACCAGGCTAGTTGTGCGCCAGCTCCAGCGCGAAAGCGAAAGCGTTTTCGCCGCGTTTTCCTCCTCCTTCCTCCGTTTTCCTCACGCTATTTTCTGCTGTTTTTGCTCTGCTTTTTCTAGTCTGGAGAGCACTGTCGCCACTTAGTGGGTCGGTGGAATGGGTTGCACACGTTCGGTGGCTCCCATATTTTTATAGGAGACGTAGGGGACTTGGATCCACGTCCCACCGTCAATTTTTTTTTTTTTTTTTTTGACGAGATAACTCGTCGATGGCAGTCAACCGTTGGATTTTTTTTTGACGAGATATCTCGTCGACGGCAGTGAACGTGTTAACACATTGAATGCCAGCCATGTTTTCATTCCTGTAGGTAAGTTGTGCCAGGGGTGTTTTTGACGATTCTGGCTCATTTTAGAACAGCCGAGGATTCTTTTCTGTTAAGAATTCATGAACATCAATCATCTAAAAATAACTAATAGAATGTGTGCTTTCTCTGTCTAAAAGAGTTAGTTTGCAGAGTTAGTAGTTATGTAGATATTAGCCGTTGAGTACAGCATGGTTTCAGCGTCTGGAAATTTATTCAGAGATAAATGGCTTTTTGTGAAACAGTCACTTTAACCATTCATTTTTGGCATCAGTAAGACCGTCAGACATTCTAAACAATAGTTTTGAACAGTAATTTCCTCCATAACAACAGGAAACACCCCTCTCATTCAAACTCCTCCCTCCGTGTGTCTTCTCCTCCTTCCTCCTGGCTCTAACAGCGGGCGTGTCAGAAGCGCGTTGCTGCTGCCTGCCTGTCTGTCTGCGTGCCTGCCTGCCTGTCTGCCTGTCGGGCAAGACGAGTCTGAAATGGATTACTGTAAAATCGCGTCGCCATTTCCTTGAATGGCTTGCTCCAGCGGTGTGTGTGTGTGTGTGTGTGTGTGTGTGTGTGTGTGTGTGTTCGCGCGTTGCTGCGCGGCTCTGGGGGGAAGGGATCTCTGTCCGTTCTGTGTGTGTGTGTCCGGGCTTCTGACTGTAAAATCGCCAAGCCATTTCCGCGGGAGGCGGCTGCTTTTGTGGCTTTTGGGTCCCGTGGCTGTGACTTCTCTCGGTCTCTGTCGCCACTTAGTGGTCGGTAAAATAGATTACACACATGCTCTTGCTCCAAATAGTTATCTCGAAGATGTAAAAGGGGTTGATTGATGTGCCACCGTCCAAAAAAAAAAATCTTTATGTAAGACGAGTTAGTCCGTCCTTGGCACTTAAGCGCTGGATTATGTAAGACGAGTTAGGTCGTCTATGGCACTTAATGAGTTAAACACCAATATTTGATCCTTTTCTCACTCACTCCTATGTCACCACCTGCTCTCCCTGCAGGGCTTGAAATTAGCTTTTTTGACCACCTGCCAATATGGCTGCTAGAAGTTACCAGCCAATTAGAATTTCCACTAGCCAAAATGTTTTTCTTGAAATAAACCAGAATATGAGTGGGTTAATTTAAGTATAAGTATCAGTAAGTGGCCCGGTGTCAAAGCCTGTGTTGAGGGTCACACGAACAAAAATGCACTCTTGAAGCTAAATAAATCCAAAACCAACAAGTTAATTATTTACATTTTTTACTTGAATGTAGAACAGTCATTTCTTACTTTTAGTCATAAAGACTATTGAAAGATATTCCATATGCCAGACTGAAATGTTATAACATAAGTGGAGTATTGGCCAGAATCAGCGGGTATCTTTTTTGTGTGTGTGTTTTTTTACAGTGTATAAAGTAACCGGTAGGCCAGAGGCCCGTAGGCGGAGAAATTGCCGGTTACCGGGACTTGGGGAACTCCCTGTCAATGACGGTAATACAATGCAGATGGGGTAACAAAATCCACCCTCCAAAATGGGATGATTGCGTGTGTGTGGTTGTGTGTGTGTGTGCGTTTTTTTTTTGGGGGGGGGGGGTATGGCGGTATGACTGGTAGTTAGGCCCAAACCTCTTAATCTGGTGAAGTGATATCATAAATAACTCAAGGCTTCCAAACCACAAACACACAGCACTTCAAAAGGTACACACACACACACACACACACACACACACAATAAAACATAATCTGTTTCCCAGTGAGGTGTGGAAAACATTCCTCAGCAGTGAAGCTTCACCATGTTTGTAATGTTGTCACAAAACTTTAAAAACACACAACATATGCACACACACACACACACACACACACACACACACACACACACACACACACATCATATGCACACATATTCAAACACACAAATCATATAAACACATATCACTTCCTTTGGAGTAGAATATTTGTTCCATAATTTTATTTATTGTACTTGTAAGAGAGGGGAAAAAGACGGATCAGATTGGTATCGGCAGATACTCATGGTTGTGGTATCGGACATCAAAAAGTGGTATCAAGCCATCGTGTCACACATGTCATCAGTGTTGTCACTCGAGCACGGGGGAACGAACCCGCGACCCTCATGTTGGTAGGCAGGGAATCTACCACATAATCCATTTTCATGTATTGATGTAACACAATAGTGATTCAACTTAGATCTAGCTCAATAAAGCGTTCGCAGTTGTTGTAGACACCCGGTGTGCAGTAGCCATTAGGGTTAGGTGCAGCCCACACCTGAGGTGCAGTAGCTGTTAGGGTTAGGTGCAGCGCACACCTGAGGTGCAGTAGCTGTTAGGGTTAGGTGCAGCCCACAGCGGAGGTGCAGTAGCTGTTAGGGTTAGGTGCAGCCCACACCTGAGGTGCAGTAGCTGTTAGGGTTAGGTGCAGCCCACACCTGAGGTGCAGTAGCTGTTAGGGTTAGGTGCAGCCCACAGCGGAGGTGCAGTAGCTGTTAGGGTTAGGTGCAGCCCACACCTGAGGTGCAGTAGCTGTTAGGGTTAGGTGCAGCCCACACCTGAGGTGCAGTAGCTGTTAGGGTTAGGTGCAGCCCACACCTGAGGTGCAGTAGCTGTTAGGGTTAGGTGCAGCCCACAGCGGAGGTGCAGTAGCTGTTAGGGTTAGGTGCAGCCCACACCTGAGGTGCAGTAGCTGTTAGGGTTAGGTGCAGCCCACACCTGAGGTGCAGTAGCTGTTAGGGTTAGGTGCAGCCCACACCTGAGGTGCAGTAGCTGTTAGGGTTAGGTGCAGCCCACACCTGAGGTGCAGTAGCTGTTAGGGTTAGGTGCAGCCCACACCTGAGGTGCAGTAGCTGTTAGGGTTAGGTGCAGCCCACACCTGAGGTGCAGTAGCTGTTAGGGTTAGGTGCAGCCCACACCTGAGGTGCAGTAGCTGTTTCCTGAACAGGAAGTGATGTTTTGTTGGGGGGACTTGCACTTCTTAGATTGCTCACACATTCGATCCTAATAGCATCTAGTGTCTCCAAGCCAGGTATGGTGGCTATTTATCTCTCTGTCCTTTTGGGCTTCTTTTACATGTCTGTTGATCATGTGATATGGCTTCATCACTAAGTCATTAATCTTGGCTGCATTAGACATTGACTTTCTGTAGGTAAAAGAAAAACAAAAGGAATGCAATGTTCTTATTGTGTTTTGCCTTGTAATGCCCTTGTCTTGTTGTTCTGTGAGGTCTTTTATCTCAATTTTATTATTATTACTACTAGAAATATTGTATATTATTATTGTTATTATTATTAGTATTATCACTACTGCATTACTACTATTAGGAAGTACTGTTGTCTCTATGTTCAACCAGATCAGCAGAGGTTGGACAACCACAGCACACACACAAAAGGTCTCCATCACTAATAACATGAGTTGTTTAAAAACAGACAGATAGAATAATGCAGTATCTATATCTATATCTATATATATATATATATATATATATATCTATATCTATATCTATATATATATAGATATATATATATATATATATAGATATATATATATATATATTAGGGTTGTCAAAAGTATCGATAGTATCGAAAAGTATCGATACTGAATATTTGAATCGGTTACAATACTCATTTGCAACAGATATCGATAGTATCAATACTTAAAAAAATGAATGGCTAGTTTTGATACTATCATTGCTTTCTTTTAATGAAAAATCACTGACTTTCCCCTCCCTATCATTGGGTATCTGTTGCTTCAACAAGCTAAACGTGTTCTGGTGGCTAGAGTGGCGGTAATCTGCTGTCCAAGTTCAGGTCTAGATTATGGAGAAGTGTGCGTCTGTCCGTCCATCCGTCTAATTTTATTTTTATGCCTCTTGATGTGTCATCATCCCCCCTTCCCGTGGTATCGAAAATGGTATCGAGTATCAATATTTTCCTAGGTACCGGTATCGAAGTAGAAATTCTAGTGTCGTGACATCCCTAATATATATATATATCTATATATATATATATGTATATATATATCAGCTGAACTCCCCCCCCATAAAACTATAACTCATATCTAATTTAATGCCTGTTTAACTGGGACTGTAAATTCATGCAAATTCCCTGCACATTTAATGCCTATTTAACTTAGCCTGTAAATTTAATGTACATTCAATGTAAACTCTTATTTAACTCAGACTGTAAATTCATGTAAATCCACTGCCTATTTAATTCAGTCTGTAAATCTCATGTAAATTCAACGTAAATTCATATTTATTATCCACAGAACACTTCACCACTGATGTACATATTGTATATATTTACTCGATTTGATTGCACTTGCAACTTTGTGATTGTCTTTAGTTATCTTCCTACTTCTTATCTCTGTATATTGATGTGACTGCTACGCTGCACACAGACACTAAGACAAATTCCTCGTATGTAACTTGCATACTGTGGCAATAAAAGTGGTTCTGATTCTGATATATATATTTTTTTTTCTTTTTTATATATATGATATATAATAATAATAATAATAGGCTGCTGGGTGGATGCATGGCTTTTTTTTTTAAGCATAACAACACATTTTTGTAAGACCTTACATTTCCCACCAAATCCAAAAGAAAAACATTTCATATTTGGTGTTTAATATGGGCCATCATTCCCCATTTTTAGAAAATCGCTTCATGAATATACATATGAACACAATGTAAACTGAAGGAAATATATGGAGGAAGGATATATTCAGATCCCCCCTCCCCATTACATTTAATAACTCAAATTATTCACCATGATTGCATTAACTGGAAAAAGAACTGAAATCAGGTTAAAATAACACAAGTCTGAAAGGCCTCTGAAATATAAATGAAAAGAAGGCAAACAAATTGTCTCCAATCCTCCATCTTTCATCAGCAAATGAAAGGAGGAAATGAGAAAAAGCTTTTTCCTTAGCGGCACAACAAGAGATAGCGAGTGCCGCCATTCAATTAAAAATTATATTAATTTTAAATGAGCTCCAATTAGCCCAGCAGTGAAAACGAAGGCGATAAGATAATTGAGTAATTATCATTTTTTTCCTTTCTCAAATATTGACGCTGTGTTAATTGGAGCTGGAGAACAATGGATGCAGACTTCCTCTATTGTTTTAGTTTCACCTGCTTCTCAAGATTTTCTTTCACAAGATTTAGAAGCTGTGTCACCTCCAACGAGGGATGGGTATTTAAAAAAATACAATACCAGTACCAATTATACTACATTTTCATACGAAAATAAATGTGTCCGTTTCAAACGGGGTAACCACCACTGCCCAAATACTTCCATGCGTCTTTCACATTGGTATTGTGGAAGTGCGGGAGAAAGACCCAAGACCAAAGGGTGTATCTGACTGGATTTATTTTCTCACACTTCAACTGCGATCATACAGGTAAAAGTGGAATGTTTCTCCCCATTGTCTCTGCTGTGGTACGCCACACCCGCCCCCCCAGAATTCACCCAAACCCCACCTCTAATAACGGTGCGGAGGCCGGATCAGCCGACCGTAACGGCTCTGCTTCACAGGCACACTCTCAGAGTCCTGAACAGCAGACCCTCGGGGCCGAGGGGGGGCGGGGGACCTGTCCGGGTCCAGGGGAAAGAGTCAGCGGGGGGCAGCACAGAAAGGGGAGGGGGGACCACAAGCTTGTTGGGAGGTCGCCCACGCCGTGGGGGAAGCGCCACCTCCACCGACTTGCCCAAATCTAAATGGGCTGGCTTCAGGCGGTCCACAGAAACGTGCTCCTTCCTCCCCCCTATGTCCAGCACAAAATACTTGGTCCCTGCCTCCAGAACACGAAAGGGTCGTCATAGGGGGGCTGTTCCAGGAGTGCCGCTCGCTGACGAGCGGCCGACCAGGGAGCGTCGACCCCTGGAATGAACTCTGCCGGCACTCGCAATGGCTGGCCATACACCAACTCAGCAGACGAAGACTGCAGGTCCTCTTTGGGGGCCGTCCGCAGGCCCAGCATGACCCACGGAAGCCTGTCCACCCAGCCACCATCCACGAGGCTAGCCCGGAGAGCGGCTTTCATGGAACGGTGACACCTCTCGCACAGTCCATTCGCCGGCGGGTGGTAGGCTGTGGTGCGGTGAAGCTTTGTGCCCAGCCCCTCCGCCATAGCACCCCAGAGCTCCGACGTGAACTGTGGACCACGGTCCGAAGTGAGGTCAGCAGGTGCGCCGAACCTGGCGACCCACGACCCGATGAAGGCCCTAGCCACCTCTGCAGATGTGGTCGACGACAGAGGCACCGCCTCCGGCCACCGGGTGGTCCTGTCCACCATCGTGAGGAGGTGGGTGAACCCATGGGAGTGGCCCCACCAGGTCCCCGTTGACATGGTCGAACCGCCGCTCCGGAACCAGGAACGGGGCCCAGGGGGCTTTGGTGTGGCGATGAACCTTAGCCCGCTGGCAGGCTACACACTGTCTAGCCCAGTCTCGTACTTCCTTCTCCAGCCCCGGCCAGACGAACTTGGCCGCCACCAGCTTCACAGACGACTTCACCCCCGGGTGTGAAAGTCCATGCATGGCATTGAAAACCTGCCAGCGCGACTCGACTGGAAACAAGGGCCTCGCCAGCCCCGTACAGACATCACACAGGAGCGTGGCGCCGACGTCACCAAACACCACCTCCTGTAGCCGCAGCCCGGTCTCCGCCGACCGGCAGGCCTGCACTCCCGCGTCGTTGGGCTGATCCGCGGCCATGCCGGCGTAGTCGAGCCCCAGGTGCACGGCGCTTGTGCTTTCCCGCCACGTGCTGGATGTCTGTGGTGTACTCTGAGATCTCAGCCAGTTGACGCTGCTGGCGTCCGGTCCTGGGTGGCTCCGCCTTGGACATGGCGGACACCAGTGGCTTATGATCCACGTACGCAGTAAACCGACGCCCCTCCAGCAGGAACCTGAAGTGCCGGACCGCCAGGAACAAACCCAGGAGTTCACGATCAAAAGTGCTATACTTCCTCTCATTGTCCCATAACTTCCTGCTAAATAAATATAATGGCTGCCAGGCACCACTCACCCACTGCTCATACACCACCCCCACCGCGTAGTCCGTTGCGTCGGTGGTGAGGGCGATTGGGGCCGTAAGTGACGGGTGTGCCAGCAAGGCAGCGTCGGCCAGCACGTCCTTAGCGTCCTGGAACCGGGGACCAATCCACCGCGGCCTTGGGGTTGCGACCCCGCAGTGTGTCGTACAGGGGCCGCATGTGATGTGCCGCCCGAGGGATGAACCTGTTATAAAAATTCACCATCCCCAAGAACTCCTGCAGTGCTTTCACAGTCCGGGGGCGTGGGAATGTGGCCACGGCGTCCACCTTGGCGGGCAGAGGAACAGAGCCCTCCGCGGTGACTCTGTGCCCCAGGAAATCGATGACTGCCACGCCGAACCGACACTTAGCCGGATTTATGATGAGCCTGTGCTCCCCGAGCCGCACAAACAACTGTCGAAGATGGCCCATGTGCTGCTCCCGCGACGCACTAGCCACCAGGATATCGTCCAAGTACACGAACAAAAACGGCATGCTCCGCAACACAGAGTCCATCAGCCGTTGAAAAGTCTGCGCTGCCCCCTTGAGGCCAAAGGGCATACGCAGAAACTCGAACAGTCCGAATGGAGTTATTACCGCTGTCTTAGGCACATCCTGCGGGCGCACCGGGACCTGGTGATAGCCCCGCACTAGATCCACCTTAGAAAAAATTGTTGCCCCCGACAGGTGGGCCGAGAAGTCTTGTATGTGCGGGACTGGATAGCGGTCAGGCGGTGTGGCGCTGTTGAGGCGGCGGTAGTCCCCGCACGGGCGCCACCCGCCATCGGCCTTCGTAACCATATGCAGCGGGGAAGCCCACGGGCTGAACTGGGAACTCACTGAGGAGGCGCTGGTACTCGTCACCGGTGGCGAGCACATTAGACAGCCCGACCGTCCCCACGTCGCCCTGAACACGGGTAGGGACAGAATTAAGTGGCGTCAATCAGGCGATCTGACGAGCCCAGAGTGGCCAAAATATTCTCCATTAACTCAGACGGCTTGCTGTCGCCAAGTCCATTAAGAGACAGAATCCGCTCTGCCTTCTCCACCTCTGACAGTTCAAATGTTCTCAACAGCAAAGCCTTAATGGTATCGTACTTGCCCATGGGAGGGGGGTCATCCAGCAGCTCCAACACTCGGCCGGTTACCGAGGTGTCCAACGCGGCCACCACATACTAATACATTGTGGTGTCGTCTACAATCCGCCGGAGTCCAAACTGCGCCTCAATGTGGCGAAACCATGAGCGCGGACTGACATGCCAGAACGGTGGAAGCTTCACGGAGACCGTGCCAACATTAGCGGCCAACTGCTGCCCGGGCTGTCGGAGACGTCCTCATCACCGCTTACGTCAGGCCCAGGGCTGAATCCCTTCCTGGGCTTATTTTTCTTCGGCATCGTGTTGAATCAATAACGCTGTTCAATCGGAGCACCGTCCAGGGTCACCAATGTGGAAGTGCGGGAGAAAGACCCAAGACCAAAGGGTGTATCCGACTGGATTTATTTTCTCACGCTTCAACTGCGATCATACAGGTAAAAGTGGGCTGCCAACATGTTGCTTTGTAGCCTACTCCCCAAACAATTGTGTTCCCCACCTGAACCCCCAGCCCCTCTTAAAGGGCCCCCGACCAACAGGTGAATGTCTCTCCCCATTGTCTCTGCTGTGGTACGCCACAGTATCATGTTATGCAATACAGCCACTAGTGGGCAGTAGATACTCAAATGTGTGAGTGTGCGTGTGGTACAGCTCCATTCCATCCATATCCGTAAGCTTTCAGAAAACGTGCAGAATTACGCACGAAATGAACGCAGAGTACGGTGACAGGATGCTCTGTCCGTATGCATATCCCTATTTAACGGGGTTAATGTTGTATGAGCTGGCGCTTCGGGGGTTAATGTCGACACAACATGAGGTAGTTTTGTTTTTTTACGTGCGACAATTTCTGACTTGGTGAGCAAAAAGCCTGAACTCAAAACTTAGCAGAAATGTATCCTAAAGTTCAGATATATTGTTTTCATAACAGAAAACAAAGTGGAGTTGTAACTGGGACATTATGTTCATGATTTCTTTCAGGACTATTTTAGGGCTGCTTTGGGCTCTGTAATAAAAGCCAAGTAATTGTACACTTCTTTATTGATTACAATGAATCCATGCATATTGCTTTTTTTTGTTAATAGCACATTATAATGATTAGCCTGATTAATATCTCCAATATATTTCTAGACCATTGTAATTTCAGACGTGTCCAAAACTCACTATGTGCTAATTTGACAATGTATTTCCTTAATGCAACTTGTGTGATAAGAATAGAAAGAAGCTTGGCCATAAGTCTGTTCATTAATATCTAAATCCAATAGCTGTGTGTGTGTGTGTGTGTGTGTGTGTGTGTGTGTGTGTGTGTGTGTGTGTGTGTGTGTGTGTGTGTGTGTGTGTGTGTGTGTGTTGACTTACAACTGAACATTTAGCCCACTTTGTACAAAATACCAACATATGTATGTAACCCTAACCCAACATAATGCATCACCATTCAGCCTAAAAATAAAGAGATGATTTTTGGTCCATATCGCCCGGCCCTAATTGTTCTGTTCAGTAACTTAAAGTCTTTAACCAACATGAAAAAGAATCATGATAAGATCGTGGATCGGGATTCTGCCTGAAAAAATATGATATGATATTTTGCGATATCGCCCACCCCTTTGCCACACAGGTGTGAAGGGTGGTTCTGCAACACATGTATTCAACATATAACTGCACTGATTAGGAACACATTACACAGAACATTATTCTCATCCTGAACCACCATATACATCAGTTAAAATTGGCTAAGTGTCTGTCCGGGTGGTGTCTGTTATTCACGATTTTGGTCACGTTTTGTGTCACGAAGATCCTAGTGAAATCACACAAGTGACTCATTTTGCTGGGGACTCTGGACCCCCTGGTAAAGCTGACATTGGGGTATATATACTATACTCGTCCTGGACCCCCTGGTAAAGCTGACGTTGGAGTATACAGTATATACTATACAGTACTGTACTGTACTGAAGCATGTTTCTGCCAATGCTGCTTAGCAATGCCACCTGCTTCCAGCAAGGTTGATGAACCTGTGTGTGTGTGTGTGTGTGTGTGTGTGTGTGTGTGTGTGTGTGTCTCACCTTGTCTGTTATAACCGTCCTGCTCACGGTGAACCATGTCCTTGTGTCCCCTGGTTGTACCATACAGTAACCTAGCAACAGTAAGCAAGGACAAAGGTCAACACTTGCTGTAGCATATTGAGGGGTCAAACACGTTGGGTTAGGGTTACACCAGGTCAAGGCTCAGTGAGTCAGTGCTAATATGCAGTGGATGTGGAGAATCAACAGGATGTTTCATTTTGTTCCTCAGTCGGACTTCCTGCCCAGCTCAAACTGCTGTGTGCTGCTTGACGTGACTTGAAGCGTCAAAAAATAGACTGGGTGTATATTTATATTATTATATTATATTATTATATTATTTATATTTATATGTATTTTGAGCAGAGCAGACGCTTCATGACCGCGGTGTTCACTAAAGTGGCTGTGACCAGCTCCGGCAGCCGCCTCACGGCCGTAACACAACGGAGACGTTCCCGCTGGAATGGGACAGTAAAAATACAGTCAGAGCAAAGATATGGATATAAGCAGGGGCGTATCTACGGGTGGGCCTGGGTAGGCACACGCCCACCCACTTCTTGCCCTGGCCCACCCAAAAAAAAAAAAAAAAAAAAAAAAAAAAAAAAAAAAAAAATTAATTGGTTGTTTTCTAGAGGCAAACTTGCTGCTGCATTGCTAGCCAATGGTTTTGTTACTTTTGTAAAAACGCAGGGCACATCATCTCCAGAGTCTAATGCATGACAACTTCATGACATCTAGGAATTTTGTTCTCTCTGTGGATAAATAAACCAGAGGGCGTCTTGTTCAAACTTGAAGCAGCCTCAGTGTTGTTATTTTTTAAACTCACAGCAGTATATGGATCAGTGGTTCTAATTTCTGTATAAAGTAACAGTATACACACAAGTATAAGCATTCATGTATGCAACATTTGGCACCTATATGTAACCTTTTAAGGTTGAGATAATTGTATTATCATTATATGGTCCAAATATTTCAGTAAAGCACTTGAAACACTTGAAATATTCTTGCTTGGGTGGTATCATTCTACTTGAAATGATGGTCAAATGCATTATTTTTAGTAAAATAACACGTCATAACTTTGGCCGGGCATCTGCACCCCTTCCTATCCAGGCCCACCCAATTTGATCCAGGCCCACCTATAATTCAATTTCTGCATACGCCCCTGGATATAAGGTGTTTTATTTAATCTGGAATGTGCCAGTAAAAATACAGTCAGAGCAAAGAGATGGATATAAGGTGTTTTATTTAATCTGGAATGTGCCAGTAAAAATACAGTCAGATCAAAGAGATGGATAGAAGGTGTTTTATTTAATCTGGAATGTGCCAGTAAAAATACAGTCAGAGCAAAGAGATGGATATAAGGTGTTTTATTTAATCTGGAATGTGCCAGTAAAAATACAGTCAGATCAAAGAGATGGATAGAAGGTGTTTTATTTAATCTGGAATGTGCCAGTAAAAATACAGTCAGAGCAAAGAGATAGATAGAAGGTGTTTTATTTAATCTGGAATGTGCCAGTAAAAATACAGTCAGATCAAAGAGATGGATAGAAGGTGTTTTATTTAATCTGGAATGTGCCAGTAAAAATACAGTCAGAGCAAATGAGATGGATATAAGGTGTTTTATTTAATCTGGAATGTGCCAGTAAAAATACAGTCAGATCAAAGAGATGGATAGAAGGTGTTTTATTTAATCTGGAATGTGCCAGTAAAAATACAGTCAGAGCAAAGAGATAGATAGAAGGTGTTTTATTTAATCTGGAATGTGCCAGTAAAAATACAGTCAGAGCAAAGGACATGGATAGAAGGTGTTTTATTTAATCTGGAATGTGCCAGTAAAAATACAGTCAGATCAAAGAGATGGATAGAAGGTGTTTTATTTAATCTGGAATGTGCCAGTAAAAATACAGTCAGAGCAAATGAGATGGATATAAGGTGTTTTATTTAATCTGGAATGTGCCAGTAAAAATACAGTCAGATCAAAGAGATGGATAGAAGGTGTTTTATTTAATCTGGAATGTGCCAGTAAAAATACAGTCAGAGCAAAGAGATAGATAGAAGGTGTTTTATTTAATCTGGAATGTGCCAGTAAAAATACAGTCAGAGCAAAGGACATGGATAGAAGGTGTTTTATTTAATCTGGAATGTGCCAGTAAAAATACAGTCAGATCAAAGAGATGGATAGAAGGTGTTTTATTTAATCTGGAATGTGCCAGTAAAAATACAGTCAGAGCAAAGAGATGGATATAAGGTGTTTTATTTAATCTGGAATGTGCCAGTAAAAATACAGTCAGAGCAAAGAGATGGATAGAAGGTGTTTTATTTAATCTGGAATGTGCCAGTAAAAATACAGTCAGAGCAAAGAGATAGATAGAAGGTGTTTTATTTAATCTGGAATGTGCCAGTAAAAATACAGTCAGATCAAAGAGATGGATAGAAGGTGTTTTATTTAATCTGGAATGTGCCAGTAAAAATACAGTCAGAGCAAATGAGATGGATATAAGGTGTTTTATTTAATCTGGAATGTGCCAGTAAAAATACAGTCAGATCAAAGAGATGGATAGAAGGTGTTTTATTTAATCTGGAATGTGCCAGTAAAAATACAGTCAGAGCAAAGAGATAGATAGAAGGTGTTTTATTTAATCTGGAATGTGCCAGTAAAAATACAGTCAGAGCAAAGGACATGGATAGAAGGTGTTTTATTTAATCTGGAATGTGCCAGTAAAAATACAGTCAGATCAAAGAGATGGATAGAAGGTGTTTTATTTAATCTGGAATGTGCCAGTAAAAATACAGTCAGAGCAAAGAGATGGATATAAGGTGTTTTATTTAATCTGGAATGTGCCAGTAAAAATACAGTCAGATCAAAGAGATGGATAGAAGGTGTTTTATTTAATCTGGAATGTGCCAGTAAAAATACAGTCAGAGCAAAGAGATAGATAGAAGGTGTTTTATTTAATCTGGAATGTGCCAGTAAAAATACAGTCAGATCAAAGAGATGGATAGAAGGTGTTTTATTTAATCTGGAATGTGCCAGTAAAAATACAGTCAGAGCAAATGAGATGGATATAAGGTGTTTTATTTAATCTGGAATGTGCCAGTAAAAATACAGTCAGATCAAAGAGATGGATATAAGGTGTTTTATTTAATCTGGAATGTGCCAGTAAAAATACAGTCAGATCAAAGAGATGGATAGAAGGTGTTTTATTTAATCTGGAATGTGCCAGTAAAAATACAGTCAGATCAAAGAGATGGATAGAAGGTGTTTTATTTAATCTGGAATGTGCCAGTAAAAATACAGTCAGAGCAAAGAGATGGATAGAAGGTGTTTTATTTAATCTGGAATGTGCCAGTAAAAATACAGTCAGAGCAAAGGACATGGATAGAAGGTGTTTTATTTAATCTGGAATGTGCCAATAAAAATACAGTCAGAGCAAAGAGATGGATAGAAGGTGTTTTATTTAATCTGGAATGTGCCAGTAAAAATACAGTCAGAGCAAAGAGATGGATAGAAGGTGTTTTATTTAACACATTCACTGCCAACAGTTTTTTTTTTTACTGTAGGTAGCTTCTGCCAAGGTTTTTTTTTGAGGATTCTGGCTCATCTTTCAAGTGCCGAGGATTATTTTCTGCTAGGAATTTGTGAACACAAAATATCTCAAAAGAACTAATAGAATGTGTGCTTTCTCTGTCTAAAAGAGTTAGTTTGTAGAGTTTGTAGTTATGTTGGCATTAGCAGTTGAATACAGCATGGTTTCAGCGTCTGAGAAGAAAAGCTGAGAAAAATGCATTTTTGTGAAATTCGATAGAACAGTCACTTTAACTATTTATTTTTGGCATCAGTGAGACATCAGACATCTAAACAATAGTTCTTTGAACAGTAATTTCCTCCATAACAGCACCCTCACCCCCCTCTCCTCCAAACTCCTCCCTCCGTGGGTGTGTCTCTGGTGGCTTTGCAGCGTTTGTCACAAGCGAGTCTCTCCTGCCTGTCTGTGCTGCCTGGCTGCTGGCGGCCGCTCTTTGGGCGAGTGTGGATGGGGCTCGTTTTTCGGTTGTGAGCTCAGCTGGAATGAAGCTGCGTGCGATTCTGGGCTTTCTGCCGGTGTTTCAAAGTGTGTTTCACCCATAATCTATTATGCAAATTTGCAATCCCCCACCGCCAGCTCCCTGCGCAAAAGCGTTTTCGCCAATCCATTTTCATGAGAATGGCTTCCTCACGCTGAGTACAGTGGGGAGATTATTCAGTGGCTGAGGACAATATATGTACGTAAGATATATATGTATATGTACGTAAGATATGGACGTAAGATATATACTATCAAAAGGATGTTCTTTACTGCAATGATGTTTTTGACAGTGATGTGGCTAGGTATAAGAGAAACGTCACCTCGGGTATCTCTGCTTTTCTACAATAGTTACAGATGTGCTACCTACCATTGTTGAAGGCCATTATCAGCAGCACAGTGCAAAGTGTGTTGGCCTGAAACCTCCTGTCGTATAATAACAATAATACCCGAGATGGCAATCTTCACTGTGATGATGAATATAATGAATGAATATGGTGATGCAGCGAGGTATGAAACATAGTCAAGTACTGTTGAGAGCACTGAGGTACCAATTAGAAGAGTAAAAACACCACCTCTGGGGTATTCTAGCTTTTATACAACAGTTACACAAGGACTGCCTCTAATGTTTTCTTCAGAGTCGTGTTCAGACTTGATAATAAAAATAATAAAATAAATAATAAAAATCACAAAACAGCTCCCTAGTTACCAAACGACTTAGCTACAAGTTCCATTCGGATTGGAAATACCAGCTGGGCTAGAATATGTTCCCCCCCAAAAATTAGGGATGGACAATGAATTTGAAATTTCCGAATAATCATTTTTTATTATCAAGATGGATTTTTATTATTGAAAGTCGAAAATTGTTTATTTATTTATTATGTATTATTTTTTTACCGGCTCTGCACTCAGCCACAAGGAAAAGGTTTCAAGGCTTGTTACTGCATGAAGAAAAGCTATTATTCTGGCTACTGTTCCCTGGGCCACCTCGGCATCGTTCGGGAAGCTACGCTAATGCTAACGTTAACGTAGGCTCAGGTCTGGCTGCCTAACGACAATAGAGTGCCAAAGTCACCCTCTCTCCCTCTCCATGGGATTTCATCCACTCTTCATTTTTCCATAGACATGACGTAAAATGCTTATAATTTTTTTTTACTTGGTCAAACCAAGTGATTCAACCATACTTAGAATCAGGGGAGACCATGTTCATTTTTTCTTTTTTTATAAGGGTGGGGGCGAATTTCGACGAAAAGTCGACTTTGGCCCAAATTTCTAATATTGTTTTGCTCGAAATGCCCATCCCTACCCAAAATCCATTGGCCTTTCAAGCATGAAGAGCAGGTTCCTCAAATCAGATTAGCACCAATAGCAGTCATGCTATGTACAGTAGCTGCTATTTGAGCCAGGTGTGATATTGATCCATTTGGGGAAGCAGTGGTCTCACCTGGTCTGATCTTGGTGCTGGTCGAATGCCTTCAGTGTCTCGCTGGAGGAGTAGGACTTCTGAGTGGGGACCCGTGGCCCCTGGGAGCTGATACCGCAGTCTTCACTGTCCCCGGATGAACCTAACATACATGTAGACGAGGCAAATACATCAGCGTATATAAACAAAACACACGCATGAGATGAACCTATCATACATGTAGACAAGGTAAATACTAGGGCTGTCAAACGATTAATTTTATTAATTGCGATTAATCTTGCGATTAACTATAGTTAATCGCGATTAATCGCATCTTTGTATCGCATGTTTAAAATGCCATTATTTTGCATTTCAAAGCATTTTTAATTAGATATTAATCATTCTTACCAGTGTGTCATGATTGGGAATTAAATGAATGCAAATAAATGTACTTTGTGATCTTGATTTTTAGATTATTTTCAATTCAATAGAAGTGCAATGTAGACCGGAGGTAACACGTCTACAAAATATATCTAGAACCGATAATTCCGGCGGCGGCGCTGTGGAGCAGTCGAAACCCAAAATGACACAGCCGAAGAAGGCTGTGTCTGAGCTAAAAACTTTGGCACTTCCATGTGAATAATGGCTTGGTATTGTAAACTGTGTATTGATAATGTGTATATTGCGTGAAGCCATTGGAGCCGACCTCCCAGTGGTTAGAGGACCCGCGCATCCGAGACTCTGAAGGAAGAATGAGTGATGAGTCTTGCGCTAGCTAGCTGGCTGCTAGCTACTTTTAGGTGATCGCTCGCCTCAAACTCGATGTACTTCGGTGATATTTTAATTCCGTTTTACACAAGGTGCAAACTACTGCTCTCAACTTGTCCACTGTGCCATTTGCCATTTTTTTAAAGTAAAACGAGCCATTTAGAAGCGTATTGCTGTCGTTCTCTTCCATGTCTGCACACAGGCAGGAGACAGGAAACCGAACGGCTTGACTACAAGTACGGGTGCGACGAAGGGACAAAATAGTGGCATGCGATTAACGCGATTAAAAAAAAAAATTATGGTCGGCCCTTAACGCATCGCGATTAACGCTGACAGCCCTAGTAAATACATCAGCGTACATCAACAAAACACATAAGATGAGGTGTCCCAGGATGAACCTAACATACATGTAGACGAGGCAAATACATCAGCGTATATAAACAAAACACACACAAGATTAACCTATCATACATGTAGACAAGGTCAATACATCAGCGTACATTAGTAATATATGATTGTCTATCACAATAAAAAATAACACTCCATTAATCGTATAATCATAAATATCCTCAGGAGTGACTTGAAAAAGCTGTCTGACTTTATTTTGAATTGCCATTTGCAAAAGTGAATAATACAAAATACAATTGTGTGTGTGCGTGTGTGTGTGTGCGTGCTTCTGTCTCTACTATCACTTCCTTGTACAAACTGAATTGGCAGGGATGCAAAGTCATGGGTGAATAGCTTTAGCAATACAGTAGGTGGCAGTAATGCACTATTAAGGATGCCAATCGCCATAAAACACAACAGAAGAAGAATAAGTCATGGGTAGTGAAAAAGGTGAGCGATACCAGGGCAGACATAACACCACTCAGAAATACTCCTATTTTAGGATGGAAAAAGGTGACTGTCACCTAAAGGTGACTAGTTTACATCCCTGTCAGTGACTAACGTCATGCTATGCTATGATGATCCTAATATGCCTGATCAATGAGTGAGTGAGTGAGTGAATGAATGAATGGATGAGTGAGTGAGTGATCTCACCAGTGTATGGTCTCTCCCTGCGTCCCTTGGTCAGTGAGCAGTATGGACGTCGCTCTTTCACTTCCATAGTTCTGCTGCTGGCACCACTGGCAAACATACAGGCATGCTGCTATACAGCCAGACAGAGAGAGAGAGAGAGAGAGAGAGAGAGAGAGAGGATGAAGGCAGAGAGACACAGAGACAGACAGAGAGAGAGAGAGAGGATGAAGGCAGAGATACACAGAGACAGACAGAGAGAGAGAGAGACTCCACCTGCAGACACAGAGAGAAAGGAGAGATAAATAATCAATGAATGGGTGATGTAGCCAAACGTCCTGCTTCCATGGCATTTGACCGCACAGTTGAGAGAAAGAGAGAGAGACAGAGAGAGAGAGAGAGACAGAGAGAGAGAGAGAGAGAGACAGAGAGAGAGAGAGAGACAGAGAGAGACAGACACAGAGAGAGAGAGAGACAGAGAGTGAGATAGACAGACAGAGAGAGAGACAGAGAGAGAGAGAGAGAGAGAGATAGAGCGAGAGAAAGTTGGGAAGAGGTGAGACTAATGTGTTGCTTTGCAGATACACTGTGTGCTTTAATTCAGTCAGATATCATTCAGTCACTATCCACCTGTTTTTATGCACATTTTCAATTTGCACATTCAAAACACGAGTGGAGACACTGACAATTCTAAACCTCCAATATCACAAAAAATGTGTTTACGCTTGGGGGAGGTGGAAAACTAGGTGTATCGATGAAAGGTAAATGCGGTGAAAACATATTGAGTGAATCTTCTCGGTTAACCTCTGGTCTAACCAAACCCCATTCAAAAACCATGCACTTTCATGTTGCCTAGCTAAGTGGCAAAAATTACACACCAACCGTTAAACATGGAAAATGCTTGTTATGGATAGGTAGGGTAGGATGCACTCTACACATCAGCATAATACTCAATACAAGTTCAATTAAGTCAAATTTGTGATGCATTTAGAAACGCAACTAGTGTTTTTATTTTAGATCGATAGATAGATAGATAGATAGATAGATAGATAGATAGATAGATAGATAGCTACACAAAAACACAGGCATTTGATTGGTTCAGTAAATTGTTCAATAATGTTTTTTATCACATGACTTCTTCCTTTCTTGGCCTGATATATCCCAGGCAGCCACTCTATGTAAAACAGTTTCATTAGCATGGGAGTCAGGGACTAAAGTAGGCATGTAGTGGAAGACACACGCACCTGCATAAGCAGGCACATTCCCTTCTATCAGCACAGACACGTGTTTGTTAATTGCTCTCATACCTCTGCTCAATGCATATTTACATTCATTTGCAGCATTGGCATTTTCAGTCAATGCTGTGTTGATATCAAGAGGCCTGCCAGCAATGCCTCATTGAATATTGTGTTTGTGCACAAATGTGTGTTTATTTCTGTATTCCTCGTGAGATTACAGCGACATACACATTTGTAAAGCAGTTGTTTAAGCTGCAAATTGAATGATCACCTCTCTCTGGCACTTATTTTAAGTGAATCTCTGCTGCCGCTCCATTGCTCTGTTCACTCAGGTGACCTTTGTGAGATCAACCCTTCGATGGCCGAGGAAGTGAGTCATCAATGGATAATAAAAGTGTAAATAAACAAATTATATTCTGAAAATGTCTTATTTATGAAATTAACTGATCATTAGAGACTCTACGTCTACTAGGGATCGGAGTATGGGAGCACGGGGAGACCATGCAAACTCCACACAGAAAGGCCCTTTTCGACGACCCCACCCGGGCGGTGGGCACTCGAGGACATGTGAACGGGCACGCATTCCTTCAGCGCTCACAGCGTCCCAGGTGGGAATCGAACCCAGGACCTTCGAGCTGTGAGGCCACTGCACCACCCTCCCTTTATAATATTTTATTATCTCTTTAGATCCTTTATATCTTATTTGTTTATGTCTTGTATATTTGTTCTTATCAATGTTAATGAGCACCAACCACACCAAGACAAATTCCTAGTATGTGAAAACATGCCTAGTATGTGAAAACAGACCTAGTATGTGAAAACATGCCTAGTATGTGAAAACATGCCTAGTATGTGAAAACAGACCTAGTATGTGAAAACAGACCTAGTATGTGAAAACAGACCTAGTATGTGAAAACATGCCTAGTATGTGAAAACAGACCTATGTGAAAACATGCCTAGTATGTGAAAACAGACCTAGTATGTGAAAACATACCTTGATTTGTTAGGAGTATTAACCTATTTCACATCCCACCCAAATCAACCATTTTGTGTGAAAAAGGCAGGAAGTAAAACAGGTGCAAGCGAGACATTGATTAGGGCCCCAGCACTGGAACACATACAGTAAATGGATTGGAAGTGGGAATCCCTCATTAGAGTTCTGCTTGTACCTGATTTACTTCCTGCCTTTTAGACACAAAATGGGTGATTTGGGTGGGATGTGAAATAGGCTAATGAACCCTAACACACATGTACTTGATGGTGGGAGGAAACCCACACTTACACTTGGAGAACATGCAAACTCTCCACTGACAGAAAGGACAGAAAGGACCTGGGACGGACCTGGGTTTGAACCCGAAACCTTCTTGCTGTGAGGCAACAGTGCCAACCATGCGTGATTTCTAACCCCACATAGGATAAGCAATAACCACGCCCTGTGGCGCCGGGATTGGCCAGGAGCATTGAAGCTTGGGACTAAAGCACCTGGGGTTTTTCATCTTTTAAAATAAAGATGTTTAAAAAACCATTGCTTGTTATTTCAGTGCTGTAGCCTACCTTTTCTCTGGGTAAGAATTGAGCTTGAAATTAATGATATGATACATTATATTATATGAGCTATGAACGTGAACACAACACCGTTTATATTATTGCATGTTTTTGTAGATTGTGTACATTGTGTAGATTACAATTATTATGCTTATTATTATTACTATGCTAAGGAAGGTAGGTGACCATAATTCATTTCAATGTCCGCTCTCAATGTCCGCTCTCGAAATCGCTGTCCGTTCTCAAGAGCTATTCAGTTGGTTCATGAAATCGCTGGGCTGCGTGCCCTCCAGTGTTGCTCCTGGCCAATCCCGGCGCCACAGGGCGTGGTTATTGCTTATTCTATGTGGGGTTAGAAATCACGCACCAACCACTGAGCCACCGCGTCCAGGCAACATGGGAGATATGTTTGATACAAAGAAGGAGGGCTGATAAAAGAGGTGTGAGAGCAGTTATTCCATGTTCAAATGTCTTGATGCCTAATGTTCTTTCATGTCAATTGACCCCAGTGACCTGAATATGACATTGAGACAGGCAGAACATGAAACGGAAATTAACACTTTAAGTAAAATAAATATACAAGTTATATAAAAAAAAGTATTTATATTCTTGCACAAAATCTATAAATTCAAGAATTTTCAATGACCCATGTCTATTTTCAAAAAGTCCAAGGCCTTAATTTGTGTTCTCTAATTCATAAACATTAAGGATTTCAAGGTCCTGTGGGAACCCTGACTTATCAAATGAACTGGAGTGGGAGGGGGGAGGGGGGAGGGGGGGGGGGGGGGGAGGAGACAGTGGCACGCCAAGAGCAGAGAAGTAATGGAGAAGGAGAAAGGAATAGGAATGCAAAGGGGGAAGAGAGGTTGATGGATGGACAAGAACAGGGAGAGATGAGAGAGAGAGTGAGACTGAGGGGGGAGAGAGAGAGAGACAGGGGGGAGAGAGGGGGAGAGAGATTGAGGGGAGAGAGGGAGAGAGAGGAGAGAGAGAGAATAAAAATAAGGAAAGGACACATTGTGGGGATCGTTCTCATGTCGCAAGATGAACTATAAGTTATAAATAAATTAGCATTTCCGACTCGAGCGCGAAGAGACGGCTGCTTTCAATTAAAATAAGAGAATGAATCATTTGACACAAATCACTTGGTTGAACCAAACGGCGGATTGTGGGTATTTTCACTGTGCTGAGGAAGAGAGGGATTGTGGGTATTTTCACTGTGCTGAGGAAGAGAGGGATTGTGGGTATTTTCACTGTGCTGAGGAAGAGAGGGATTGTGGGTATTTTCACTGTGCTGATGAAGAGAGAGGTGAAGATGGAGCAGAAATGGCCTTATATACTGTATGTGGAGAGAAAAGCCAGTGTGCAGCATTACCTGCAAAATACACCAGACAAGCTCTGTAGATGTTTGAGACACAGCTGCCCATGTTCACCTTATCATTTGCCCATATCAGGACGCTTCTGCATAACGTCATTTTGTAATCGTCTTTCCATTTTAGACCCGGAAGTAGATTACTCCCACCTTTATCAGTTTTAGACTTGCCAAAATGCTGTTTTCAAGCAAAAAAAAAACTGTTATATCCATCGGCTCCTCGCAGCAGTTACGCTATGAACATGTAACTGAAGTTGGCCGCAGTGTAGCTGCTGAATGTTGCCAAACTTCATTGATAGTTTACAGTTGATCGATGTTTACCGGCCGGCTAACGCTACATAAGGTGAATACTTACCAGAATGTTGTTGTTGCAATTTAAAGGATGGCTTTACCGATAATCAACCCACTTTGTATTGTTAAATATATGGGTAATATCAGCACACGGACAGTGTTTACCTTCTCTCTCTGTTTTGCTCACAGAGAGCTCCCATTTCCTCGTCTGGCAAAGCGCTCCGTTGTGACGCGTTTTACGTCACAACGGAGCTGCGGGAGTTCTGCTCAAGAGGCAGAATCTGCTCCGAGGGCGAGTGCTGTTATTGTTTATTTTGATTTTTTAACTATGTGCACGTCCAGAGACAATCGCATTGAGAGCCTAACGAGCCTTAATGACTTGCAGCTGGGGCGCAGTTTCCGCAGGAGGATTTTTCTCCATGAGGTAAACAGAGAGAGAAGGTAAACGTGCTTATATTATTTATTATATATGATACAAAGTGGGTTGATTATGGGTAAAGCCATCCTTTACTGTTTTTATGATACTGTACATAATGAGAGTTATTTGTATATTGTTAATTTTCTGTTCTGCTTTGGCAATAATATGAGCTTCTAACTTCTAGCTTCTAACCAATACAGCTCATTTGAATTTGAGGCAGAGGAAAAAAGGACAAGCAGCAACACCGTTTTTTTGTTAATACGTCAATTAGCAGAGCTTCATCAGGTGCTTCATCAATAATTAAATTGTTAATTAAAAACGGTGTGCTTCAGTGAACAATAAAGACAAGCTCATAGGGATTAAAGACACAGTCCAAGATTCCTCTTGTTTTGAACGAGTGCAGTGCTCGTTCAGAACATGCCTGGTCGGAACAGGCTGATGATGCGTGACCTCCGGTAGAGGTCGTCACGGGCCCAAAAAGTTGTGCCCAAATTCAAAAACACCCGTACAGAACCCAGAACCCAAAAACACCCGTACAGAACCCAGAACCCCAAAACACCCGTACAGAACCCAGACATGTTGGACCCGTGGTCCAGCTGCTTCTTTTCAATGGACCCTGATAGAGAATAAAATTATTTCTCCAACAGACCACAAGACTGCAGATAGAAAAAGCATCAAAGTGATGTAAGCGCGAGTTCTTCACTGGGAAAGACTGCTGCAGAGTTCCTCCCTGTGATTGATAGTGAGAAATTGGTATGCAAACTATGTTTCCTATATGCAATCTAGAATGTGCCTACAGCTAGACATGAAATGCAGTTAGTGTATATATGTAGGAAGAGAAAGGTTTCTGGGGGACAATAACACTGGATTTATTTCTACAAACTGAACGTCAATTAACCTGAGAAATGTGATGAATGAGAAGCGACCCAGAACAGAATGGCTGAATATAAAGTCAACTCTCTCCACAGAGGCTGACGAGACGACAGACATTTAAATGATTATTTTGGGGGGTATTTTACATTGTCGTATTGTCAGCACACTGCGGTAACTTTGTCCTAGTTTATTGATCTCTCTCTGTACTGTATGGTCCATGAACCTTGAGAACCAAGCCAATTCACACTGTCATTTTGTGTTAATATGAGTATGGATGTTTGTTTGTTAATATGAGTATGGATGGATAATATAAGTATATATATTATAAGTGTTGGAGCCGAAACTATGAATTTGTCATTAATTTTCTTTTATTGAATTATGTTTGAATCTTTAATATACCGTAATGAAATATAGGGAATGTATACTATTGGTGTTGTGTGAAATGGTTTCAATTAGATATATATATTTATATATATAATTAATATAAGTAAAGTATGGATGGATAATATAAGTATATATATTATAAGTATATATAATTAATATAAGTAAAGTATGGATGGATAATATAAGTATATATATTATAAGTCTATATAATTAATATAAGTAAAGTATGTATGGATAATATTAGTATAAATATTATAAGTATATATAATTAATATAAGTAAAGTATTTGCTTCAAGTGGATATGAAGCTTTTGCAGTACTGACAGGCCCACACTGTGTCATCTCTGTCAGGGCCTGTTTTCACACCACATCTTGTCTGTGTCATGCAGGAACAAATGACTATGAGGAGGACCGAGCAGTGTTCAAGCTAGGGAAGCAATTAACCATGATTTTAACTATCGATTCATCTGTCAATTCTTTTCTTGACTAATCAATTAGTAGTTTGGTCTAATAAAATGTCACAAAATGGTGAAAAATGTCAATCACTGTTTTCCCCAAAGCCCAAGATGACATCCTCAAATGTCTTCTTTTGCCCTGATAATCTCAGTTTACTGTCATAGAAGACTAAAGAAACCAGAAAATATTCACATCTAAGAAGCTGGAATAAGATTTTTTTTCTTAAAAATTCATCTAAACGATTAATTAATTATAAGAATAGTTGCTGATTAATTTTCTGTCGATCGACTATTTTTTCAGAAAACGTGCATAATTACACATGGAATGAACGTAGAGTACGGACAGAAAGCTCCGTATTTAATGTTGAGCATAGTTGGGCCTTAATTGATTAAGCGACTCATCGGTGCAGCTGTAGTTCATCCTGGGGCCGATACAAATGGGATCAGGGAGGATGTCAATTAATTTGGGACAAATTTGGGACGAGAGTTGAAAAAAAATCCTAATGTTACAATGAACAGCAATGAAAATTAAACTGAGTGCAAAGTTTTGTTTAGCCTAACACAATTTTTCTTAAACCTCTTTCAACACACACACACACACACACACACACACACACAGACACAGAGACACACACACACACACACACACACACACACACACACACACACAGACACACAGACACACAGACACACACAAAAGCACACAGACATGCAGTGGATACTTGAAAACAAAACTCCTTACAAACTTGATGGACCCTCTGTCTCCTTCATGACAATCAAAATTGCCTTTCGAAAAACCCAAATAAATGTTTGTTCATATCCCATACGGGCCTCCCACGAAAAGGTTGATGATCATCTGATATTAATGATAATTTCTATGATTCTTTTAATTACATCAATGGTCACTTTGATTTATACTAATGACAATATAGGGGGGGGGGGGCAGCTTAAATTTGGGACGTCCCACATTCGTCGACTTAGAATGTATTTCGGGACAGTTTCAGGAGTCAAAAGACTATGACAAAGCTAAATCAAAATTTGCTGTCAGAATGAACACTGCATCGATGCATTCTCAAGGCTCTTTATTGGTTGGTAGGGTCATGAATCATCTTGTGCATATGTTGGAGACAAAGACAGAAAAATGGCCACATTAGAAATATGAGCTTCCAGCAGGGCACTGGTGATATAGCTGGCAGACTGTGGCTAACCATACAGCATGAAGCCGTTTGTTCAAATCTACTGGATGTCATTGAACTTTTCTCTTGTCTCTTCTGTACATTCGCCAAGAACTTTGATGGATTCTGCCAAACTCCTGAGGGTCAGTTCCTGCTCGTCATCATTGAGCTGTGCCAACAGCAAAACCAGCGAGCTCTAGTTTCCCACAAAGCAAGCGCTCTGGATTTCTTGCCATATAGAAACAAATAGAAGAAAGAGTTTAAATCTATTATATGAAACTGTGTTCAATGGCCGCTGCTTTATATTCAACAATTCTGTGGGTGGTTAGCTCACATTCATCATCAAAACCACTGCGAGAAAGCCAGAGAAAAGAAGGTGGAAAAACCCACTACTTTGTTGTAAGTCAATACGTAATATATTCATATATTTTTTAAAGCATAGACTTTGCCTGAGTCTGCTGAAAATGCCTGCATATTCTGTCAATGTAGTGATGTGCGCTCAGCATTTCTCCCTGCAAGTTCTTAGACAGTAAATGGAGTTTTTTTGAGGAAAATGTTGATCTGTGGGGATCATTTATTTGAGTCTGGCCTCTGAGTATCTTGTATCATTGCTTCAGGAACCAGGATGACTTATAATGTCATCACCAGTGTCAGGCCCTAATGTACTGTAGCTCCTTTTCTACCTCCATTTCCATATGAAACTAGCCCAGAGTTTAACCACCTTTTCTAGGCTAACATTCATATTTCTGATGTCAAGTCATAGTGTACACATAGTGCACAACAGAGTGGACATTGGAAAATAGTGTTGATTCAGTCCAATCGTGAAAATGTTGCCAGTGTTCAAAACTATCAAAAGTGTTACATTGAGTTTGATGGCATAGTGTTGGTGTTCTAGATACTGAAATTTGAATTTTGTTGTGTATCAAATGATGGATGTTCTATGAGGATTAGAGATAAAACGGTATGAAAATTTCATATCACACGATTATAGTGACCTAAATGATCATGGATATCAGTATTAACGCGGTATATATCCTCTAATAAATTGCCTATAGGCAGAAGGGCGGGTGGTGTGTGTCTGTCTGTTACTCACGTTTGTGACTCACAGACAGACACTCGACTTTGTTCACAGTTCTTTTTTCTTTACATGAAGCACACAATGAGAAGCTTATAAGCACTTTACAAAAAATAATAATAATTCGAATAATTCATTTTTTACAGTCATCTACTGTATTTCTGACTTGAAGCACTTGTTAAAAATAGTGTATTGTTATGCAAATTGACTGTTATATCATATTAAATTGTGGACATTTATTCATTCCCACTTTATAGACAATATTTCTGATGGTAAAATGAGCGTAAAAAGCAAAACAGAATTCAGAAAAATTTAAACGGAAGAAACGGAATTTGGGGAAAAAAATATGTTTATTGTATCGCAATCACAAATCGCAATGTTGTCCACAATAATCGCAATCACACCTTTTCCCCAAATCGTGCAGCAATACTGGAGTCCCTCCAAACTAGACTTGAAGCCCGCATAGCCTATTTGGTCAAATGTGCTGAAAATGTGTGTCTGGACACTGTTGCTAACTGGTTGAAGGTGTTTTTCAAAGCACTGTAATCAGGGTAACATGGGTTTAATAACGGCGATACTGACCATCATGAATCTGATCATGGTTTATCACTGGTGTCGACCATTTCAGTCGGAGCGAAGGGAAATCCCTTTCTCCTCCCTGCATGTCGCTCTCAAACAACGACCACGACGCTAGCTAGCAAGCTAGCAACATACACGCTGAAAATGGCATGTTTGACGGAGATTTGGATGGTGCAATAAAGCAGGAGGAGCCAGACGCTCTCCTATGCTGGTAATGAAATGTATTTGGCTTTTTTTAATGCAATATGCTTTTAGTTAATTTTGGTTTGCCTGATCACAGCTAAGCCTTTACTATGCCCCCGTTTGCATTATCGAGGACAGCTCAACTTTGTGTGTGTTTGTGTCTGTGTGTTTGTGTGTGCATGTGTGTGTGTGTGTGTGTGCGTGCGTGCGTGTGTGTGTGTGTTTGTGTCTGTGTGTCTGTGTGTTTGTGTGTGCATGTGTGTGTGCGTGCGTGCGTGTGTGTGTTTGTGTGCGTGTGTGTTTGTGTGTGTGTGTGTGTGTGTGTCTGTGTGTTTGTTTGTGTTTGTGCATGTGTGTGTGCGTGTGTATTTGTGTGTGTCTGTTTGTGTGTGTGTGTGTGTGTGTGTGTGTTTGTTTGTGTGTGCATGTGTGTGCGTGTGTGTGTGTGCGTGCGTGCGCATGCGTGTGTGTGTGCGTGTGTGTGTGTGTGTGTGCATGTGTGTGTGTGTGTGTGTGTGTGTGTGTGTGTGTGTGTACACACTTGATGCCTATAATCCCCGTTTGGCTGGCCCACTTACAGTAACATCTATAGCGAGGCAGGAGGCATACAAGCCTTTTTTCTTGAGATGTTTGTTATTAATCACTGTGAGAACTGAGCGGGTGTGTGTGTGTGTGTGTGTGTGTGTGTGTGTGTGTGTGTGTGTGTGTGTGTGTGTGTGTGTGTGAGAACTGAGCGGGTGTGTGTGTGTGTGTGTGTGTGTGTGTGTGTGTGTGTGTGTGTGTGTGTGTGTGTGTGTGTGTTTGAGAACTGAGCGGGTGGGGCTGAAAGAGGTGAAGGAAAGCCAGGCGAACACAAGTCATCCATCAGGAAATATAGAGGCAGCATTAAGCCCACCACACATGATCGTGCTGCCCGATTTGGGGAAAAGGTTTGATTTGCGATTACTGTGATTGCGATATAAACAAATGGTAGGGATGTGCCGGTATGAGTTATTGACGGTATGATAACCTTGAACAAAAATACCACGGTTTCACACTATCACAGACTAAAATAGCTATATATTACAATTTAAAATACTAGTGCAGTGTAGGGCATTCACAGACTAGTCGACTAGTCGACTAGTAAAACCACTAGTCGACACTGTGCTTAGTAGTCGACTAGTCGTTTTAGCAAAAAAAAAAAAAAAAAAAAAAAAAAAGATTTTTTTTTTTTTTTTTTTTTTTTTATATCTTTAAGAAAGAACATACATGGACTATCATATCCCATATCCCCCACAAAGAACATCAAAACACAACAAAACAAAACAAGAAAACTGCATAAGATACACAATAATCCAAGAACAAACAAGACTATTGGACAAACAACCAAACAAAAACAATGCATTCAAAGTAAATACATAGATCTTGCCCTGTTGGCAGCTAGGAAATGCATAGCTTTAAATTGGAAAGCATCCAATCCCCCAGCTGTAGTTCACTGGTGGAATGAACTCTCAAGCTACCATATGTTGGATAACATTTACTACAAGAGCAAAGGCAGATTCTTAGACATCCCCAAAATATGGCAACCACATACAGAGTTTGACTTTAAGAACTTTTTACCCCAGTGTCATTAGGCTTATCAGGATAGGAGCTGAATGCATTGTTTTTGTTTGGTTGTTTGTCCAATAGTCTTGTTTGTTCTTGGATTATTGTGTATCTTATGCAGTTTTCTTGTTTTGTTTTGTTGTGTTTTGATGTTCTTTGTGGGGGATATGGGATATGATATTCCATGTATGTCGTGTAAATACCTCATGTTCTTTCTTAAAGATTAAAAAAAAAAAAATTTTTTTTTTTTTTTTTTTTTTTTTTTTTTATTAAAAATAAATTAAAAACGGTTAGTCGACTAGTCGACTACCTTTAGGGACGACTAGTCGACTAGTAAAATTCACTAGTCGTGAATGCCCTAGTGCAGTGCCCGTTCCCCCATGCACCACCCCGTGGGCACTCCCCCCTGCACAGGTCCTCCTAAGCGCACTCCCCAAGTTTGAAGTCGATCCGACAAACGGCTCTGGAGCTACACGAAAGACAGACATACAGACAGTCCTGCAATAAGTCCAAATTGCATGAAATGCGGCAGCGCACTCCATCGGGGTCCGAGCAGCGCACTGCCTAAGTTTGAAGTCAATCGGACAAATGTTTTTGAGATAAACTGCTTTTTGTGTTGCCAGTAAGTGGTGCGGGAAATTGCAAGATATTCAGCGCCGCACTACTTCGAGTTCCCAGGAGCACACTCCCCAAGTTTGAAGTCAATCGGATGAACGGTTCTCAAGATAAACCACTTTTTGTGTTGCCAGTAGGTGGCGCTGTGCCGAATTGCACATAACTTGGCACTGATCTATGTCAGGTTCCCAGCAGCACACTTACCAAGTTTGAAGTCGATCAGATAAACCGCTTTTGTGTTGCCAGTAGCAACACAAAATGTGCGTGTGTGTGCGCGTGCGTGCGTGCGTATGTGTGTGTGTGTGTGTGTGTGTGTGTGTGCGTATGTGTGTGCGTGCGTATGTGTGTGTGTGCGCGCGTGCGTGCGTGCGCATATGTGTGTGTGTGTGTGTGTGTGTATAGATATATTTATTTATACAGGGGGAGTCTCACTGAGAGCAATGCTCTCTTTTTCAGGAGCGCCCTGTTCACATTCACACACACATTCATACCTGGAAGCTGACCAGTACAACCACAGTCTGATCTGTTGGCCACTGATCAGCTCCACTGGAGCAGTTGGGGTCAAGGCCCTTGCTCAAGGGCACCTCAGTGGTGGTAATGAGGGAGGGGCAAGCACTGCCTTTTCACTTTCCCCACCCAGATTTATCCTGCCGGTCCCGGGGATTGAACCGACGACCTTCCGGTCACAAGCTCGCTTCTCTAACCATTGGGCCACCACTCCCCACCATTGGGCCACCACTCCCCACACTGTGTGTGTGTGTGTGTGTGTGTGTGTGTGTGTGTGTGTGTGTGTGTGTGTGTGTGTGTGTGTGTGTGTGTGTGTGTGTGTGTGTGTGTGTGTGTGTGTGTGTGTGTGAAATTGAACCTTGGTCAGAGGCCAGTAATCTGTGGAACGGAACAGGAAGGAAAGGGAAGAGTGAAAGAGAGAGAGAATAAGAAAGAGAGAAACCTCCACACGCTGTTTCTGTGCTTACTAAAGTACAATCATGTTCTGTGTGAGAGAGAGAGAGAGAGATAGATAGAGAGAGAGAGACATAGAGAGATAGAGAGAGAGACAGAGATAGAGAGCGAGAGAGAGAGATAGAGAGCAAGAGAGAGATAGAGAGCAAGAGAGAGAGAGAGAGAGAGAGAGAGAGAGAGAGAGAGAGAGAGAGAGAGAGAGAGAGAGAGAGAGAGAGAGACTGGAGTTGTCTGTCATTGGTCAACATGTACGGGGGATTGACCCCACTGGGCTTTAAGACACCCGCACTATAAATAGCTCATGTTCACTACTTCATTGATTTCCACTGTCCACAGCAAATGTGAGCAGATATGAAATGAGCCAGACATCTGAGGTCAGAACAGGCTCTGAAACAAAAGTCACAATTTACAGGTTTTTGCCAGTGGTGTAATGTAACGAAGTACAAATATTTCCTGAGTATCTGTACTTTACTTGAGTATTTATATTTCTGTCAACTCTCACTATTCGAGTTTGTCAATAGCATTACGTTATCGTCCGTGTCATGCAGGGTCGATTTGAATAGTTTGCAGCTACACACACATTCTACTTTTACAGAATGCAAAGTGCTCTCATACTTTAGATAGAGTTTAGTTGGAAAGTTTGCAGCACCTCCGCCATCTTAGCGCCGGCATGGGGCTCCCGTCTCGTCTCCAGACAACACGTGACGTAGTCAATCCGCGACACAGGAAGTGGGCAGCTGGCAGCTGCACGGCAAACACAGCAAGTCTGACGCGGTCCGACGTATTAGATATATAAATATATATAATTATATGGCCCCGCTACCCAAATAATCGATAATGCAATTCGTTGCCAATTAATTTAATCGATTTTTATCGATTAGTTGTTGCAGTCAGTAGTAGTAAGTTGAGTATTTGCACCTTTACTTGGAATTTGTGTACTGCCACCAGCTCTAGGACATAAGACACATAGTTAAACTTGGGTTAGTTCTTTTGATAGAGAGCGAGGAGGGAGGAGAGGGTCACAGAGTCAAGAAGAAAAACACACTGAGAATAAGAGACAACCTGAGGGGTAGCAAGCCAGATAGTCAAAAGTGTGTGTGTGTGTGTGTGTGTGTGTGTGTGTGTGTGTGTGTGTGTGTGTGTGTGTGGTGATGATGCAGCGGATATATTTCTTGTTTTTGTTAGCGAGTGTTACCGTTTAGGGGTGGGAATCGCTGAGTAGCTCACGATACGATATCGTCACGATACTTGGCCCTCGATAACGATATTATCACGATACAGCGATACTGCGATAATCGATATATTGGAAGACGATACATCACGATACCTGTGTAACTGAAGAGAAAAAAATACCCCTAAAAGGCAAGAAGCAGATATTATGTATTTATTAGCAGAATTGACATGAACTCTCTGAGTTCACTCACTCACTCATACCATTTTCGATACCACGGAGGAAAAGTTACACATTAAGTCTTTTTATTATTATTATTAAAACAAGAAAACCTATATAACCTACCTACCTATATAATTTCTAAAAGTAGATATTAATGATCAAACATTTCCATTCATGTAGCCTACAGTATTTATGTTTTTGTTTCAACTACAAACATAAATAAACGTCAACTTGAAACTATGTTTGAACTACCACACACAGCATAATATTTTAGCCTGTTTATTAAAAAATATATATATATATATTTTTAAATAAACATATCGATACTTGGTGCCAGTGTATCGATAACGTATCGCAAGTGGAAATATTGCGATACCGTGAGTATCGATATTTTGTCCCACCCCTATTACCGTTAGCATTAGCTCGTAGCGCGGCCTACACGTCAGGCTCGTCCGCTTGGCAGACAAACTGCTTGTGCCATTTACAGTCTGTGGCTTGTGATCAAACAGCCCCGCAAAAGCACTTTATACTCACAGAGCTGGTGTACACGTATAGAAACTAATGGAAACCCCTTTACCCGAAATGAAACATCCAGGGATTGTGTATTTAACTCCAAAAAACAACTTGCTAACGTTAAGCTAACCGCGCTAACCGGGAGTCCCACTATAAACCAAAATGACTTTGGAGTTGAGCTAACGTTAGCTGCTGGACAGAGCCATCTAACAGAGCCAATAATAAGGAAAACAAAGGCACATTAGGCTACATAAAAAGCATCAGTCAACATCACATACACCTGTAGCCTACTTAGAAAATCGAAAAAACAACATTTTCAATGTCAGAATTGAGAATTTGACTATCAATTTCTCCAAAATGGCACAGTGAAAATGGCCCATTTCATGACAGTGTATACCCAGGGGTGTAGTGTACACAAATATGTCAGTCATGGTCTGGGCCTATGAAGCTTACAGTACAGTAGTGTATTTTCTTTAATCTGGTGGCAGCATTTTTCAGTAAAAAGTGAAACGACACAGATGGTTTATAGTGCCTGCCCCATGCATTGGGCCCAGGCTACAATTCACTGAGAACTGGAACAAATGCCAATTTTGAACAGATCAGTAACATGACAATAAGAGTCTAAATTACTATGCCTTTTGTCATTGTGTTTTATCTGCAGACTAAGCAGTCATTGGCTTTCCGTTCTATACAAGCCTTTATTTTTGTATTGACTATAATTGAGTGATACGCTTTATTAAAACAACCATATTACATCAGAAGTTTTCTTTGTTTTGCGTTCACAGTGATGTCAGTTAGATTTGGTTAGGTCAGAGCTATATGCTCACTACTGTACATCTGCCCTTTTTTAACCCCAGGTGTGCATAAAATACAGGTAAAAAATGTTTTTATGTATTTTTATTATAATAATTATCAGTTATCGTAACGGTTATCGGCCAGGAGAAGCAGATCTTTATCGGTTATCGTATCGGTTGAAAAAATCCATATCGTGCATCCCTACATTACACCTTATGTTACGTTACGTTACGTTAGCTCGGGCAGCGCTGTTATAGCCTCTCCGCTTGGCAAGTAAACCGCTTGTTGTGAGCAAACAAAGCACTTCATACTCCTTCACGCTTCACTAAAACCTCCTCCACAGTGAACACAAAGTACGTCTTAGTGAGCCTCAGACAGTTTGTGTCCAGTGAACTTGTATTGATTTGTGGCTAACTATCTGCTGCTAGTCTGAGGAACAGCATGGATTGTGCTGAGAAAGGAATCTACCAATCTACATCATCATTGCTAAGTAGTAGGGCTGGGACGGATCAGAAAACCCACGGATCGGATCGCGTGACGGATTTTTAGCCACGGATCACGGATTTTTCGGATCAGCAAAAAATATATAAATAGGCTATATCAGATTTTTTCTCTCAAAATTAGATTTTCGATTTGAATTTTTAATACTATTATACTTCTCTAACCATTTGTTGCCCTGCACAGCTCAAAAAATATTTTTTTCTCATGACACAATTTATGCTTTTACTCTGAAGGCAAAACAACCCAACTTCCTGTTTTAGGTGGCACTGCGCCTAACTTTCTGGCTGTTGCTAGCTAACGTAGTCACATGACACGGGTAGGCTACAGACCAGACCGGGTGAGTCTGGAAACATAACGTTGATGCTACGTTATGCTACTCGGTGGAGCCACGTGTTGTTTTGTTGTTATGCGTCCAAGGCAACATTTCACCGTCCGGTGATAATGTGTTCGTGAAACGTGTGCGCGTCTGTGTGTGTGTGTGTGTGTGTGTGTGCATGTTGTGGCTCGTGCTATCTTGTGCAGCGCGCAACATGCTGCTCGCATTCCTGTGCTTTTTCAGAGGTGTTGAAATAAGTTTGCTGTCTTTAGTAGCCACTAGCCACAGCCTTCAGAGAGACTTTACAGCGAAGGGATGAGGAAGCTCACTTGTGCTTGCCATGATGATGCCTGTCTGTGTCTGGCTGCGCTGCAGGCGTTCTCATACACTAACGTTAAACGTTAAATGAAACGAAGGGGGGGGGGTCCGCGGACCAAGACGTTCCGAACCGTGTGCCGAACCGTGGGGGCTGATCCGTACGGGTCACGGATTATCCGTGATCCGTCCCAGCCCTACTAAGTAGCAAATACTGTAGGGATAGGATTTGTAGGGATAGGATTTGTAGGGATATGATTTGTAGGGATAGGATTTGTAGGGATAGGACAGGATTCCAAAAATCACAACTGTCCCTTTAAGCAGAAGAGCTCACGTCTTAGCCATATGGAGACAGCAGGAGGTACCAACAGGGCTTCCACTAGCTAAAGGAAAGGGTGGCTGCTGGTGGGTACAGTCCCTACCCAGAAGCCCTGAGGAGGTGGGAGGAGCCATGAGGGGGGGGGGGGGGGAAGGGGGGGGGGGGGGTCAGCTGACAATGAGTCCATTGATTGTAAGTTCCCAGCCTTCTCTCCTCTTTCTCCCTCCACTGCACCTCTGTCTCTCATTTCATCCTCGCTCCTTCACCTCCTCCTCTTTTCATTCTTCCATCCTCCTTCCGTCTCGCTCTTTACTCCCCCCTCCTGATTCCTCCACAGGTTTACAGTTGCGGACACATGACATCATGTTGGATCGATTTACAAAGTTCATGTCAACATATCAGTGTTTGAAATCAACTTAACCCTTTCTTCACCGGCTTCACTTCCCCCTCTCCCCTGCTTCCTCTTATTCTGTCTTTTTCTCCTTTTCTCCTGGTATCAGCCCCTCCTCCTCCTAGGCCCCTCCTCCTCCTCCTCGGCCAGGTAGCAGCTTCAACTGACCACAACACAAAGGACTGATTGTACCTTCTGTGTTTGTGCGTGCAGGTGTGTGTGTGTGTGTGTGTGTGTGTGTGTGTGTATGTGTAATGTGGATTTGTGTTAGTGGATTTGTTTTATACCTGTGTGTGTCTATAGTGTGTCTAAATGTGTGTTGTGTGTGTGTGTGTGTGTGTGTGTGTGTGTGTGTGTGTGTGTGTGTGTGTGTGTGTGTGTGTGTGTGTGTGTGTGTGCGTGTGCTATTCCATAGGGGTCCAGCTGTAATGAATACATTAAACAGATTGCAAACGGGGGGGAAACACATGAGGAGAGAAGGCTGAGGAGGAGGGTAGAGAGGAGAGAAGGTTGAGGAGGAGGAGGGTAGAGAGGAGAGAAGGTTGAGGAGGAGGATAGTGAGGAGAGAAGGCTGAGGAGGAGGGTAGAGAGGAGAGAAGGCTGAGGAGGAGGGTAGTGAGGAGAGAAGGTTGAGGAGGAGGGTAGTGAGGAGAGAAGGATGAGGAGGAGGGTAGAGAGGAGAGAAGGCTGAGGAGGAGGATAGTGAGGAGAGAAGGCTGAGGAGGAGGGTAGAGAGGAGAGAAGGCTGAGGAGGAGGGTAGTGAGGAGAGAAGGTTGAGGAGGAGGGTAGTGAGGAGAGAAGGATGAGGAGGAGGGTAGAGAGGAGAGAAGGCTGAGGAGGAGGATAGTGAGGAGAGAAGGCTGAGGAGGAGGGTAGAGAGGAGAGAAGGTTGAGGAGGGTAGAGAGGAGAGAAGGATGAGGAGGAGGGTAGAGAGGAGAGAAGGCTGAGGAGGAGGGTAGAGAGGAGAGAAGGTTGAGGAGGAGGGTAGTGAGGAGAGAAGGTTGAGGAGGAGGGTAGAGAGGAGAGAAGGATGAGGAGGAGGGTAGAGAGGAGCGACCCCGTACGCAGGCGGAGAGAGACCACAACAGCCTCCAAAAAACCCTGACACAGTTGGCTTCCCAAAAATGGTGTCATTTCACAAAAATGGTGTTGAAATCGTTAAGGTAACATTTGTTTGACTGTGACTGACCGCTAGAGGACGTTTAACGTAACGACAGTCTGATATTGAAATAAGACCGGTAAGGGTGAAGGGGTGAGAAGGGTGAATGATTTCATCCCCCCGCAGCACTGCATGATGGACAGGTAGGACGATTAATTACAGCTTCTGACTGACAGCGGTGCAAAACTACGGTAACAAGTTTTTATTCATCGGTCATTGTGCCTGCCTATCTACATACATTATAGCGTTACTCTTATGGGGCTGAGCACAGAGTAGTTTTGCATGCCATGCTCTGGTCTTACGCTCGACAGGAAAAAAGGAGAGGGTGATGTGATGTGTGGGTGTGGGTGTTGTGCACCTTTTGACAAGAATCACGAAAAAGGGAGAAACGAAAATTAAAAACTGACTGCATAGATTTCCAGAGGATAAGTTGGACGGCGATAACCAGGCTCGCGTCACCAGGCTCTTTTAACGATACTTACTAGGGGTGCTCCGATCCGGCTAAGCCACGATCCGATCCGATTCCGATTCCTGGGGTCACGATCCGATTCCAGAATCGATTCTCGATTCCAACGATTCTCGATTCCAATGATTCCCGATTCCAGAATCTAGAATCGATTCTCAATTATGTAGTTTTATATTGCAATAACACACAGTAAATATAAGACAAAAAATGACAAATGTATTAATGCTGAACTTCAAATTCAACTTCTGTATTACAGTCAGGGCCTAAATTCATTTTGCAAACTAGGGGGGAATTCCCCCCTTATGTTCTTCAGATAAGATGGATTTATAGACTGGGGGGATCTGTAGACTTTGAGAAGGATTTATAGATGTTGGGGGGAATACATTAACCAGAGTTCTTAAGTGCAAGAGGTGGTGGCACCGTGGCAGTACAGTACACAAATGACATGAACATTTGGACACTTATTCAGCCGGTATCTTGCATGTAGCGTTCAGGTGCACTGTAAAAAGATTTTTTTTTTTTTAACGATTTTAACACGTTGACTGCCAATGACGTATTAATACGTCAAAAAAATTAATTTTTTTTTTTTGACCGTGGGATGTGCATCTAACCCTTTTACATCTCTTATATAATTATTGGAGCCACCGAACGTTTACAACCCATTCCACCGAGCCACTAAGTGGCGACAATGCTCTCCTGACTAGAGGAAGGCAAGCAAAAAGCAGCCATTCTCATGAAAATGGATGGGGGAAAACGCTTTCGTTTTCGCGCTGATTGCTGGCGATGCGGGATTGCAAATTTGCATAATAGATTACAGGTGGAACACACTTTGAAACACGCAGCATAAATATGACCAGAATCGCAAAAGCTTCTCTCAACCAAAACTCCAAGAAGCGAGCGAGTCCATCCAGACTTCCTCAAACAGCGGCCGTGCAGACAGGCACAGGACAGCAGCAAAGCAGTGAGACTGGTGACAAGCTTGTGACGGCCGCTGCAGCCAAGAAGAACGCCCACGGAGGGAGGAGTTGGAAGCAACTCTCCCTCTCGCTCTCTCTCTCTCTCTCTCTCTCTCTCTCTCCCTCCCTCCCTCCCTCTCTCTCTCTCCCTCTCCCCCTCTCACTAGGATTAAACCTAGTGCGTCTCCGGGAGAGAGAGGGAGGGAGAGCGAGAGGGAGGGAGAGAGAGAGAGAGAGAGAGAGAGAGAGGGAGAGCGAGAGGGAGAGAGAGAGAGCGAGAGGGGGAGGGAGAGAGAGAGAGAGAGAGCCAAAAATGAATGGTTAAAGTGACTGTTCTATCGAATTTCACAAAAAGCCGTTTATCTCTGAATAATTTTTCTCACGCTGAAACCATGCTGTATTCAACTGCTAATGCTTACATAACTACTAACTCTACAAACTACCGTAAATTCCGGACTATAAGCCGCGGCTTTTTTCCCGTTTTTTGGCCTTTTTTGCCCCCTGCGGCTTATATAACGGTGCGTCTTATCTATGGATTTTTTCCAAAAAAAAAAAAAAATCTCTCTTTTTTTAGCACTCTTTCTAACTATAAATCCACTTCTGTTTTAATTTCCTCTCTTGCCCTCTTTTAACAACATAACATAACATAACACAACACAGGTAAGCAGAAAGAAAAAGACGAAGCAATCACGCCATGAATGAGGAAATGACTCACCTGCTGGAGGCTGGAGATACACGCTTGGGCTAAACTTTTACTCCGTGAAACACTATCGATTAAGTCCGACATCGCTCAGAGGTTTTGAGCAGCTTGAAAACAAGTTTGAAAACGTGCAGAAGTCCATCCACTCACTCACTAAAGAAACTAAGGCAACCGTGAACAGAGTTTATAATGCGGAAAAGCGCATCCGCGCACTGGAGGACAAAAACAACACAGTGAGTCCGAAAATGGATAAAATGCAAAATCGAAACCCTGCACACGCAGGTTGATGACTTAATCAGCAGGAGTAAAAGAAATAACATTCGCCTGATCAATGTAAAAGAGGAGCTGAGATTGGTGACATGGACGCTTTCGTGGCAAAATCCTGTGTTACATCCTGGACCTGAAGGAAGGCGAGAAACCACCAGAGGTGGACAGGGCACACCGGGCGCCTCGGCCACGTCCAGACCCCGGCCTGCCACCGAGGGCCATCTTCATCTGCCTACTCCGCTGGCCCGACCGTCAACTCATCCTCCAGGCTGCGGGGAAGAAGCCCCTCACCTGGGAGGGTACGCGCTTTTTCGTCCGGCAGGACCTCTCCGCGTTGGTGCAACAGAAACGCGCAACATACAACAGCATCATCGAGTCAATGGATATCGCTTTGGCGTACTGTACCCAGCGAGACTCGTCATAACCAGACCGGACTATCTTTAGCACTCTTTCTAACTATAAATCCACTTCTGTTTTAATTTCCTCTCTTGCCCTCTTTTCACCACACCGCGGACACTGTGTGCCCAGCGGCGGAACAAGAGCTCAAAGCGAAACTGCCGAATATCTTTTGAGTTGGACTGGTCAATAGTACTGTGAGTAACTAAAATAAAAAAATAAAAAACGGAATTCTCTCTTCTTTAGCACTCTTTCTAACTATAAATCCACTTCTGTTTTAATTTCCTCTCTTGCCCTCTTTTCACCACACCGCGGACACTGTGTGCACTGTAAAAAAAACAAAAAATACCACAATGTGTGATTTTGTCTGGGGATTAGTGACCTGACTTTTGTTTTGTTGAAATGTTAATAAATGGGAGCTTCCCCAAACAGCCATCTCTTTCCCGACAATCCCCTCTGTGCACGAAGCCTTACATATGGTAATTAAACATCAAAACACCCGCGGCTTATAGACCGGTGCGGCTTATAGAAGAAAAAAATAGTCACCTTTGAAGGTGCGGCTTATAGACCGGTGCGTCTTATAGTCCGGAATTTACGGTAACTCTTTTAGACAGAGAAAGCACACATTCTATTAGTTCTTTTGAGATATTGTGTGTTCACAAAATCTTAGCAGAAAAGAATCCTCGGGTCTTGAAAGATGAGCCAGAATCCTCAAAAAACCCCTCTGGCAGAAGCTAACTACAGTAAAAAAAAAACGTCTGGCAGTGAATGTGTTAAGAATCGATTCTTGGGAGTTTGGAATCGATCCAGGAATTGTGGCATTAAGAATCGCGATCCTTTCAGAATCGATTTTTTTGGAGCACCCCTAATACTTACATGGGAGTCAATGGCAGTTTCTAGTTCGCCACTGAATGACCAAATTGATATAACTTTCAACCATTTTGAGCAACGCTGTTTCCATACAGGCCACCAGCGTTGGCTAGTTGTTGATATTCATAAAGATTTTGTAGCTCTCATATAACGTTTTTTTAGGCGGTGGGCAAACTGTCATGGCAAAAAAAAAAAATCCTACCACAGCCAAAGAGTATAGTGAGACAAGAGGAGACGTCCATTTCTTGGTTTTTCCCATAGGTTTTTTCAAATCAAGCAGCATGCCGTTTTGTCACATATCCGGGGGGGTAAGTCCCCCTTTAAATGATGCGTGGATGTCATATTTTTGATCAAATTTGATCATGGAGGGGCAGGAAACTTGTGAAAGAAAATAAATATTCCCACAAATCTCTCTGGATAATTGAAATAAGTAGCTCACTCATGTAGCCAAGATTATTACAGCCAGGGACTTATCAAACTACAGTGTCATGTTAACAGCCAGGGACTTATCAAACTACAGTATCATGTTAACAGCCAGGGACTTATCAAACT
>NC_139646.1:30146458-30193958 GCF_964638095.1 Poromitra crassiceps | reverse complement strand
ATATCTATATCCTTGTACCAAGTGTCACTGCTACTTTGGGTGACTGTGCAGGGGAATGCCTGCACAGCTCAACTACATCACTTCCATAGACATTCATTATGCTCAAATAAATCTGTTGTGATTTGAAATGTCAAGTCATCCCCAGTAGTAAAGGTTATGATTAGATTATGGGCTACAAATAAACATTGTCAATATCTCTGATGTCGCAAGCATATTAATTGGCCCGCTGCTTAAAATAGCCTCCCATCTGACAACCCAACTAATGAAAATTGACCGTGAAATGGTGGCCACACGCTCGCCTGTGCAAAAGTGATCAAGGCAGAAGAAAGAAATGTGACGGGGTGACACGGGTAAATGTGACAGGGGTGACACGGGTAAATGTCAAACAAACTGAGACTTCCTCTGAGGATCTTCGTCAAAATGAAAGTAGGTATTTTTCCGTTGTTCCTGCGCGGAGAATATTCAAATGATTCCTCATCGCTAATTATATTTATAGCAGCAAAGTCCAGCTTCATCTTTCTTTAGTTGATGACGCTTCTCTTGCCTTGCCTAATGAGGTGAAGAATCCAGAGGGAAAACACATTGATGTTGAATAGCAAAAGAAGGCAATGAAGTTTTAAAAAATCATCACAGGAGCAATGTCATGTCATGTGTTGTCTGACTCTGGAGTGTCTTGCTCTTCCTGTGTGACTTTGTCTTCCTCCTCAGGTTTCCACACCTTCTTAAACATCACCTTCAACGACATTTCAAGGCCCAATTCCAGGCCCAATTTCCTCAAATTCAAGGACTCAACAGCACAATGCAACAGCACAATGCAACAGCACACTACAACAGCACACTGCAACAGCACACTGCAACAGCACACTACAACAGCACACTGCAACAGCACACTACAACAGCACACTACAACAGCACACTACAACAGCACACTACAACAGCACACTACAACAGCACACTACAACAGCACACTACAACAGCACACTACAACAGCACACTACAACAGCACACTGCTTGGAGGGCATTTATTCAAAGGGAAGATGCTTTGTTTTGTTTGTTGTTGCTATTGCTATTGTTGTTGTTCTTACGTTTACCCGACTGGAGTAAGGAATCTAAGATTTATATAAATTCAAGCATGTTCACGCAGACCCATGTCTATTTACCTTTTTTCAAAAAAAACTTTCAGTCTTGATTTTCTCTCTCTCAAATTCACAAACTTCCAAGGACCCGTGTCAATCTCTCTCTCTCTCAGTATGAGATACACAATCAGAGAGCAGGATAATCAGCTATATCTCTGCCTTTGTCATTCCAGTTCTCTCTCTCTCTATCTCTATCTCTCTCTCTATCTCTCTTTTCAGTCAAAGACTGGGAATAGAGAGAATGGTTTTTGAGCCAATAAGCAAAACCTGCTTATATTTACATTTCTCAACAGATATTTTCAGGCGGGAAAAGGCATCTCTTTTTCTCTCTTTTCTCCGAGAAGCTGAAGGAATAAATGAGGGGAAATTGATACTTATGTTGCCTCAATTCTGATCTATTTAATAATTCAATGTGCAGCACGAGCGTCTCTTTAGTTGGCGAACAGATGTTTTTATACGCCGGGACACAGAGAGAGAAAGAGTGGCTGTATTGTTGAGGCTGTGAATAGTGGCATTGAAAGAGGAGAGAGAAGACGGAGAGAATGTGTGAATGGAGCGGAGGGAGGTATGGAAGGAGGTATGGAAGGAGGGAGGGATGGAAGGAGGGATGGAAGGAGGGAGGGAAGGAGGGAGGGAGGGAGGTATGGAAGGAGGGATGGAGGGAGGTATGGAAGGAGGGAGGGATGGAAGGAGGGGGGGAAGGAGGGAGGTATGGAAGGAGGTATGGAAGGAGGGAGGTATGGAAGGAGGGAGGGATGGAAAAAGGGAGGGAGGTATGGGAGGAGGGAGGTATGGAAGGAGGTATGGAAGGAGGGAGGTATGGAAGGAGGGAGGGATGGAAGGAGGGAGGGAGGTATGGGAGGAGGTATGGAAGGAGGGAGGGAAGGAGGGAGGGATGGAAGGAGGGAGGGAAGGAGGGAGGTATGGAAGGAGGGAGGTATGGAAGGAGGGAGGGAAGGAGGGAGGGATGGAAGGAGGTATGGAAGGAGGGAGGGAAGGAGGGAGGTATGGAAGGAGGGAGGTATGGAAGGAGGGAGGGATGGAAGGAGGGAGGGAAGGAAGGAGGTATGGAAGGAGGGAGGGATGGAAGGAGGTATGGAAGGAGGGATTTGAACACAGAGCGATAGAGGGGGGAACAAAGTGATGTGGTGGCATTGGCAAGGAGCGATGCCATCGTCCATTGCCGATAGCTGTGGATGACTGAGCCCTCTACATCTGACCATCATGATGACTGAGTCCTCTACATCGTGATGGGGGCATCAGTCAACATCATGTCATGTGTTTTCTTTCATCTGGTGGAAGCATTTTTCAATCAAAGGTGAAACAACACAGATATGAAGGTTTATAGAGGGACTGAACCTGCCCGCCCCATTCACTTCAATACAACTGACCCCAAAGTCTGGCCCCAATGCAAAATGTGAACGCTGTGACGTGAGTGATGTCTTATCCTTCTTTTTTAGGGTCCTTGTGCGGTGGAGGGAAAGGAGAGAGAGTAGGCTTCTCTCTCCTCTTCCGTCAGCCCCAGAGGAGTGTCGTTACCCCCTACCTGGGTTCAGTGACCCAGCCCGCTCTCCGACACCACGGGTATGACCCCTGCTCTCCCCCCTACCTGGGTTCACCAGAACCCTCCCCTCCCCCGTTATGGAGGAAAGCCTATATGGAGGGAATACTATGTGGAGGAGAGAGAATGATGACAGGATGACTGGGAAGGAGTGAGAATATGAATGGAGGTGTGGAGGGAGACGAGGAGTGGACGTGACAGTGGAGAAATAAAGGAAGGAACAGAGAGGTGTGTGTGGGTGCATCACTCCACCAGCACTGTGTGTGTGTGTGTGTGTGTGTGTGTGTGTGTGTGTGTGTGTGTGTGTGTGTGTGTGTGTGTGTGTGTGTGTGTGTGTGTGTGTGTGTGTGTGTGTCGCTGGGTTGGTTTTTCCATAAGAGAACACAGCAGTGAGACTCACCCATTGGAGCTTCAAGAAAGCTTAGAGAAAGCTCCAATATACTCGCTATTTGCCAAAACAACATGTCTGGCACTTTTCGGTGAGGCCTTTCGCCCCCGAGATATTTGCCAAAAACTGGTTAGGGTTAGGGGTGAGGGTTATCTTAATCTTTATCGTTTATTTGAGCAACAACATGGGGGGCACTTTTCGGTGACGCCTTTCGTCGCAGAGATATTTGACGAAAACTGCTGAGGGCTAGGGTTAGGCCTTGGCCACACTGATCCGTGGTGTCTGTCCGTGTGCGTTCATTTCTCTGTTCACTTCCATTAATTTTCAATGACAGCTGTCCGACTGTCCGTGGAGTACTCAGAAGCGTACGTATCCAGAAAATGTGCATACGTTTTGATGGACAGAAAGAGGGATGAACTTTTTCTGGATGGACGTATCGGATGGTCGGATGGTCGGATAGTCACTGTCCGTTTAGCCAATCAGAGTCAAGGTCTCGAGAGGAGGCGTTGTGAGATTTGTTTCAACTTTTCAAAGAAGACCGAGGCGGTGAAGGCTATAATTAATGCTGTGTACACCATCCCGCTGTTGTACAACGTGATAGTCAGTGTCACCGTCTGATTTCACCATCTAATCTGGTCATTCAGTGGCATTTTATTGCCACATAAGTAACGTAGCGCACAGAGCTAACAGCTAGCCAGCTTTCTTCTTCTCTCGGTTTATAGGCACGTCGCTGACACCTTCAAGGTGCTTACCGCCACCTGCTGTACAAGTAGGTTACTTGTACATGCAATGGACATAAATCTATCCGTCTATCCGTTCTGTCCATTTTATGACGGATCAGTGTGGCCAAGGCCTTAGGGTTAGGGTTATGTGGTTAGTAGGCATGGGTCGATTTCCGGTTTTACCGGTTCGGTTCGGTATACGAGCCCAAACCGGTTTGATCACGTGCAAACCGAAAAAACCTAAAAATTTTTTTTTTTTTTTTTTTTTTTTTAATTTTTTTTTTTTTTTTTTTTTGCCAGTCCATTCTGATTGCACTATTGTTCGTATTAGCCTCTTCTCAAGTTGCACTAGTAGGCAAAAGTCTTATTTTGTTTATTATGTTGATGTTTGAAGAAAAGTTAAGCTGAATAGTTATGAGAAATAAAAACAGTGTGTTGTTACAGTTAAAAGGTTCTGCTTATTTGTATTCAGTGTTCGTGCTGGTTGGCAGCATACCAGCTTAGAGGTGCATTATCGCCACCAACTGCAGCCGCTTTGATACGTTTTTTGGGGGAATATCGAACCGGTTTCAAAATGTTCAAACCGACCCATGCCTAGGCCCTATATTGTGTGAATTTGTGAGTTTTGAAGTTTATAAGGCAGCTCAGCTGTAAGCCAATCCATTCTGATTGCACTGCTTGTGTTTTTATTAGCCTTTTTCTCAAGTTGCACTATAGGCAGAAGTCTTATTTCATTTATTATTTTGATGTTTAGAAGAAAAGTTGAGCTGAATAGTTATGAGAAATAAATACAGGGTGTGTTTGTTACACAGGTGTCCTGCTTCTTTTTATTCAGTATCATTGCTGGTTGACAATACCAGCTTAGAGGTGTATTATCGCTATCAGGTGGACTGAAGTTGCACTACAGACAGTTATGGGCCACACTCGGGAGCCCTGCTTGGAAAGAAAAAAAAAAAAAAAAAAAAAAAATTAATTAAAAAAAATTTTTTTTTTTTTTTTTTTAATTAAAAAAAAATCGGTATACCGGTTCGATCCGGTTTAGACAGCAATATCGAACCGGTTTTAAAATTCTCAAACCGACCCAGCCCTAGTGGTTAGGGTTAGGGTGAGGGTTATGTGATTTTTTGCCGGTGGTCGGATTGACTTGCGGATGGTCTCATTCGATTCCTCGTCGAAAAGTAAGCAGAAAACATCTCTGGCACTTTTCGGTTCAGAGTATCCCGATTATACTCCTGAGGAGCTTGGAGTATAATATTTCAACCAATTGAAAAAATTTGAATTTGAAGGAATCTTTCCTTAAAAGAAAGTGTTCAGAGGTAGTTGGTAAGTACCTGTTTGGAGTTTCCAAGACAGAACTATGAAAATGTAGAAAATAGGAAAATGAATTGAATTGAAAAGGAATTCAACAAATAACTATTATATAATTATATGAATAATTTTTCAGAAAATAGTTTGTAGTTTTGCAGTTCTTTCCAGGAAATTATTTTAGGGTGCTTTCTTTTATCACTGAGAACAATTGCTTTCGTTCCGTTCTGTGCCCGAGTGCAATTGCACCCGCTCCCCTCTCCCCCGCTGGTCAGCTTTCACATTACAACATTTCTTCCGTGCTCGGGAACAGAACGGAACACTTGCATCATTAACTATGTCTGGAGTGTATCCTCGCCCGTGTGTTGTGTATGTGTATGTGGTTCGGTACGGTTGGCGTTCACATCCGCAAGTGTTCCGTCCCCGAGCACGCCACAGTGTTACCCAGACCACCTTTTCAAGCGGACCCTGTCACGGCACTGTTTCCCACTCATTGCTAGTTTTGTGGTGCACCGCTACAACGGGATTTTGATCGCAAGATGTTGACGGAGTTCCCCTCCCCCCGGCCCCTCCCCCCTGATATCAGGGCCAACCAGAGGCAGAGTACAACAGGTTAGATGTCGTTTTCAAGACACATGATCGATTCAATGCATCGTGATTCGTTGAGATACACGTGGGGGAAAGTCCCAGTGGCAGCAAGGAAAATCACACATCACAGTGAGAAGCAAGTCCCATCTGATTGAAACAGCTTTGGCGCGTCGGCTGCGTCTGTGACCAGGTTAAAGACCGCCAATATCAGCCAGCCACCGTTCACTAACTACATCACTGTATGGTTATTTCCTGGAAATGACCCAATAAATGAACAGTTCCTTTCTAGGAAATTGTTTGGAAAATGTGGATCCAGTTCTATGTATAGCCCCTTGTGACAAGGGCCTTGTCACACAAGCATCTGTCAAAGGGCTTTACAGAGCATCATCACAGTATACTACTAGCTAGGGTTAGGGTTAGGGGTTAGGGGTTAGGCCATGGGGTGGGTTAGGGTTAGGGTTAGGGTTAGGGGTTAGGGGTTAGGCCATGGGGTGGGCGATATGGCAAAAAATATCATATCACGATTTTTTCAGCCAGGATCACGATCCACAATCTTATCACGATTCTTTTTCATCTTGGTTTTTAAGACTATTTTGCAAGTTACTGAACACTACAAGTACATCCAAACTAATTTCAGGGTTCGTATGGGACATGGGTCATGAGAAACCTGGAAAAGTCATGGAAATTTAAAATACAATTTGTTATGCTGAGTTTACAATAATTCATGTGCTAAGAAATAATGTTCACAAGCATGCACATGCTCACTCTATCTATCTATCTATCTATCTATATGTATTGGTTCACTATTATTTAGGCTATACAGTAGGGTTGGGCGATGGGATGAATATATGGGCTAACTGCGATTGAGTCCACCGTCGGTTGCTTTTGTTGGGTGATCTTTCACGTGATTGTTGTCATGTTAATTTGCTAGTTTAATGTTGAGAGAGAGAGCTCTGTCTGACATGCGGCTCAGCGCGCACACACACACACACACACACACACACACACACACACACACACACACACACACACACACACACACACACACACACACCACAGCGTTGAGGTTTAAGCAGTGAGAGAGGGGGAAACGGAGCGTAAACATGCTCACCTGGGAATACGAGGCAGGATGACAGCAGATTAATAGCGATGCGTCCTCACATTTAAAATAACTGCCCAAATCCTGAAGCAAATGAAAGTCAAACTATAAAGCAGCCATAGATAGATTCAGACACTTTTTCCACTCAATCTGCCTGTCTCTCTCTCTACCCGCATGTTTGTTTAGTGTGCGTGTGTGTGTGTGTGTGTGTGTGTGCGTGCGTGCGTGTGTGTGTGTGTGTGTGTGTGTGGTAAAGAGGTTTAATTTGCGTTTGTGTGATTTTCATCGCCGTTTATTAAAAGAGCATTGTATCGTCCCGGCTCCGTCCCCAAATACATTTTCATCGTCCCTGATGCTATTTTTTAACGTCCCCGGGATGACGGGAGGTCCTGTCGAGCCCTGGTTAAATGTGTATAGCCTCTTCTAAACATGATGCAGATTATAACCGTATAATCAGGTCCGACGATCCGCTGCAGTTACCCTGCTAGACATGACTCAATAAACCACTTAATCACTTTCTAAACATGGGGATAAGCTCCTGGCGGCTTGGAACACAGTGCTGCTGCTTCAATCAATCAATCAATCCAATTTATTTATAGAGCACATTTAAACATGACACATGTCAACCAAAGTGCTGTACATAGGGTAGAGATACACAAAAAAACATAGGGAAACCAAGGCATGAATCAGCTAGAATCAGGAAATGCTAGCAGGTAGAAATGGGTTTTCAGGTTTGATTTGAAGGCCTCTATCGAGGGGGCGAGCCTGATAGAGGTGGCTGCTGCGGCAGCAAAGGCACAGCCCGCAGTGTTTCCCATACATAAAGGAATTTGTGGCGGTCCGCCACAATAATATTTTGACCGCCACAATAAGATGTTCATGTCATTCTGGCCAATACTTCTGTTATAGCATTTCAGTCTGGAATATGGAATATCTTTCAATAATCTATGATTTAGCTGCTAAATTGTCAAATACCGCCATCTGCTCGCTACCCAGGCACTTATGTATGTACTTATGTCTTATGTCTTGCTCCTCACTCTCTCTCCTTCTGTCTGTCTGTGTCTCTCGCTCTCTCGCACACATGCACCAACCCTCTCTCTCTCAATATAGGGATTAGGAGAGCCACTCAGTGTTGTCTGACACTTCATTCGTGGGAGAGCTCAGATTAGGATTACATCTGATGTAAGTCGTTTTTGGAATAGACTGATACCTGATAAACAACAAAGTGCTATATTAGCATTTAGCACTGGCCATTGCGCGCGCGCGCACACACACACACACACACACACACACACACACACACACACACACACACACACACACACCTGCCAGTGTCTGCCAGGGAGGGAGATTGCAAAGTGATTTAGTTACAGTGAAACTGACAATGCAGCCACTTCATGAACATTCAACATTTAAACTGCCCTTATCGCAATGAACACACACACACACACAACTGCACGCATGCCCCCACACACACACACACACACACACACACACACACACACAACTGCACGCATGCACGGCACGCCCACACACACACACACAACTGCACGCATGCCCACACACACACACACACACACACAACTGCACGCATGCACGGCACGCCCACACACACACACACACAACTGCACGCATGCACGGCACGCCCACACACGCCCACACACACACACTTAACCAGGGCTTGCCTTGACAAGGACCTCCCGTCATCCCAGGGACGTTAAAAAAATTGCGTTAATTAATTTGGGGACGGAGCCGGACGATAGCCTAAACACACGCTCTGCTCGTTACAATGAACAGTGTTAAAAATGACATGCCACACACACACACACACACACACGCACACTAAACACACACACACTAAACACACATGTGGGCACTGGCAGAGAGACAAACAGGCAGATAGAGCAGAGAGACAAACAGGCAGATAGAGCGGAACTCAGTGTCTGAATCTCTGCTGCTCTTTTTGATAGTTTGAGTTTCATTTGCTTCAGTGGGACTTGGCAGTTATTTTAAATGTGAGGACGCATATTTGCTCCTAATCTGCCCTCATCCTGCTGCCTCGTATTCTCAGGAGAGCGCGTTTATGCTCCACCTTATTTTCTTCCCCCCCGCCTCTCTCTCACTGCTTAAAGCTCAACGCTGTGTGTGTGTGTGTGTGTGTGTGTGTGTGTGTGTGTGTGTGTGTGTGTGTGTGTGTGTGTTGAGCCGCATGTCTCTGCTATGTCCCCACGCTATGTCTGTCGGTCTCTCTCTCCATTAAATTAGCAAATTGACAAATGACAATCACGCAACTCAATCGCAGATAGCCAATATATTCGTCCCTTCGCCCAAACCTACTGTATAAATAACAGTGAACCAAGACATAGATGGATGGATAGATAGATAGATAGATAGATAGATAGATAGTGTTTGCATGCTTGTGAACATTCTTTTTTAGCACATGCATTATTGGAAACTCAGCGTAAATGAATGACATGAAAATATTTATAAAACAAATTGTATTTTAAATTGCCATGAGTTTTCTAGGTTTATCATGGCCGTACGAACCCTGGAATTAGTTTGATTGTACTTGTACTGTGGGGTTCCCCCGTGACATGCTTCACATGGGGGTTCCCCCGTGACATGCTTCACATGGGGGGATTATTACTACAGGTGTGGTGGCGCGGTGACACATTGTTTCCTGTCAATGTGAATATTTTGCCTGATACTGATAACCCATATTCACATTGCAACATCGGACCGATGCCCATATGTTAAAAAAATGACTAACATCGGCCGATACTGGTATGACTGCTGATATATCCTACATCCATGATTATTTCATTTACAAGAAGCGAACAATTATAGAATGTTGAAGAATGGCTATTTTGATTAGACTGTAGTTTCACTATACCTCTCTACCTACAATGCATTTAATAAAAAAAAAGTCTATGGTAATTCTGGACAAAATCATACCTAACCAGGGTCAAAAATTAACCCTTAATCCACCAAAACTTTAATACTGACAGGAAGTTAGGTAATACTTAAAGCAGAACTAAACCCCAAAAACACTTTTTTCAGCTTTTAACACGTTCAGTGCCAGCGACGCCATATGGCGTCATTAGAAATTTACCGTACAGTGCCAGCGACGCCAAATGGCGTCATAACTCCAAATTGTTTTTTTGACGGGGGGGTGTCGATCTAAGCTTCTTACGTCGCCTCTAACAATATTGTAGCTATTGGAGGTCGATAACCTATTTTACAAACCCATTAGGTGGCGACAGCACTCTCCTGATCAGAGAAAAAGGAGCCAAACACACAGAAATAGTCACTGTGGAAAATGAGGAAATCGCATCGCATCCGTCCGTATGCATCGACGTGCCTCCATAAACGAGCACAACGCCAGCTGTGCCCCCAGCAGCAGCATCCGCTGTCACAACTGAGCACTTCCATGTACGCTGCAACAGCACATTCACATAATCAGCATTATTATTCCGAACTGGAAGCATGCCAGCCCGTGACAAACACACGCGGAACCAAAAAGCTGAATGTCGCGCACCATTCACTGTGTGTGCGCAGCAAACTCAGCAGAGACTGAGAGCCACCAGACACATAAGACACACCCAGGAGGCGTGTGCAGTTGAGGGGGGGGGGGGGGGGGGGGGGGGAGCACGGAGAGCAGCAGAGCAGCATACACTTCACCCAGACAGACCCAGACATCAGAAAATTAGCTTCAGAGTCAGAGATGTGCTTGAAATGTTTAATTTCACAAAAGGCTCATTATCTCAGCTCGTAGAAAAAAAGGTATGTTTTTCGTTCAATCAAGCTATCTTCTCCGGCTCATAACTAAAGAACGGAAAATGGGATCAATAAACTTTTTTTTGCAGGTGATAGAAGAGAGTCTCATCGTTATTTGTGCGTGTTCAGTGTTTACATAGTAATTATTAAAAAAATTATATGACTGTTTTAAAATGCATTGCGGCCTATGTGGCACAGCAAGCAACCTTTTGCCCAAGGGCCGTGGCACTGAAAGTGTTAACCAATATACCGGTATATGACTTTGGGGGTGGTCGGTGGTGTGTGAAGAATTCTGGTCAAAATGTCCACATTTGAGACCAAACTGTTACCATTGTACCATTTTTATCATTTTTAGCAGCATAAGTTCCCTCTATGGGTTGAAACCTGCTTTTTTTCTGCCCTCAAATGAATGGGAGATTTGGTACATCGTTACGTCACGGTGGGGTTAGCACGCGCCCCACTCATGTGAAAAATTGTTTTTTTCCCCCCATGTGATTATTACTGTAGTTCACGCGGCGCGAGCCCTTTAAGAGCAATGCATCCATGGGTAATGCCTACTGTGGCTAATATTAGCCGCTAGCTAGTCATGTTACATGGCAGTACAATGCCACTGAATGACCAAATTTATATACCTTTTAACCGTTTCGAGTAACACTGTTTCCATACGGATCACCAGCGTTAGTTTGTTGTTTATAACGTGGCTATATTGATCATTTATCGTTATCGTTCTCTATCTCTGATACACTGAAAATACTGGGAGGCGGGCCATAGCATCTCTGTCGATGATTTGATTTGACAGTTCTGGGCACTGGCGTTGGCGTTGGCCAATCCTGGCGTGTTCCACCCCCAAATTGATTGTGTTCTGACGCAAAGCAAGTGGGTTTCAGAACGAAACAGTCTCGAGCCAACTACGTTATTTTAGAGCAGCGCAGTAAATACAATATTCCTGGAATGCGAGTTAATTTGTTTGATTTTGTATCTTACATACTTATTGGCCAAGTTATGTTTATTCTGCCAGGGTACTAGAAGGGAGCATAGGCGGCCATCTTGCCTGCAGAGTTTTCAAACCAAGCAGCATGCCGTTCTGCCAGAAATCTGGGGGGTTTAGTCCTGCTTTAAAGGGACACTTTTTTTGTAATTCAAATTTGTATTGTGTCAACATGTACAGTACATGGAAGTGCAGTTTCCCTGGGAACAGACAGGGGCAGAAGCGTATGCAGGCGCCTGGCTGTCAGTGTCCACACAAGGAGTGTGTCTCTTACAAGCATATAAGCATCTTATGCGACTGGTAACATGACATAATACTAAATGTCGATAATGTATGTATGTTTTGTTTGTTTTTTCTTGTCTTTTGTTTTCCTATGTCTGAGCCTGTTTGTTCCGTCTTGTTCGTGTGCTATTCAAAAAGTTGAAAATAAAATATTGGGGGGAAAAAATTGTATTTAGGTCTGTAGTCTCTCTCGTAACGTAATCTGGTGCCTCCTTCCTCTATGCACTATTCACTCATATATCATTGTATTGGACCATTCACCTAACTCTGGCATTTTTGGTGATTTCCAACATGTAAGTATTATTGTGACGGGAGTAGTGGTTCCAACATGTAAGTATTATTGTGACAGGAGTAGTGGTTCCAACATGTAAGTATTATTGTGATGGGAGTAGTGGTTCCAACATGTAAGTATTATTGTGACGGGAGTAGTGGTTCCAACATGTAAGTATTATTGTGACGGAGTAGTGGTTCCAACATGTAAGTATTATTGTGACGGAGTAGTGGTTCCAACATGTAAGTATTATTGTGATGGGAGTAGTGGTTCCAACATGTAAGTATTATTGTGACGGGAGTAGTGGTTCCAACATGTAAGTATTATTGTGACGGAGTAGTGGTTCCAACATGTAAGTATTATTGTGATGGGAGTAGTGGTTCCAACATGTAAGTATTATTGTGACGGGAGTAGTGGTTCCAACATGTAAGTATTATTGTGACGGAGTAGTGGTTCCAACATGTAAGTATTATTGTGACGGAGTAGTGGTTCCAACATGTAAGTATTATTGTGACGGGAGTAGTGGTTCCAACATGTAAGTATTATTGTGACGGAGTAGTGGTTCCAACATGTAAGTATTATTGTGATGGGAGTAGTGGTTCCAACTAGGGCTGTGCGATTTTGCCTAAAACTAAAATTGACGATTTTTTTTCTCAAAACTCGATTTTCGATTTCGATTTATTATACTATTATACTTCTCTAAACATTTGTTGCCCTGCAGAGCTCTTTTCCCCCCTTTTTTCCATAATTGAAAATTTAAGCTTTTACTCTGAAGGCAGAACCACCCAACTTCCTGTTTTAGCTTGCCGCTGCTATGCTTAACTTCCTGGCTGTTGCTTGCTAACTTGACACTGGTGGATTTGCGTGTTCCTCCGTGAGATAATTATATTAGTGTCTAAGCGACCACCCGTGCTCAGAGTTATATCTGTACTAGAATAACACAGTCACAACAGGAATGCGTGGAACTGCGATAGCAGTTAGGGGGAAATTCAGACACACAGGGACAGGTGAGTCAGCTGAGGCTGCTAACAGCCATGAATACAGCCAATCTATCAGTACTCGGTGGCCTCACGTGTTTTGTTATTATGTGAACTGTAAAGGCAACGTTTCATCGTCCGGTGATAACGTCTGTGTTCGTGTGCGCGCGTGAGTGTGTTGTGGCAATCGTTATCTTGTAGGCTACAGCCCGCAGTGCAACAAGCTGCGCTCAGTGCTCACTCTGTGCTTTTTGGTCGGAGGTGTTGAAATAAGTCCATTGCGCTGCTGTCTTTAGTAGCCAGTATCACAGCCTCTAGAGAGACTTTACAGCGGGGAGAATGGACAAGTAGCAGCATGCAAACATGAGAGAGAGCCGCCCGCGTAACATACCCTAGTTAAAGTGAAAAAAAAAAAAAAAAAAAAAAAACGATTTTACGATTTTCATTTTTTTAACATCGTCCTAACTAATTAATTCGATTACGATTCAAAATCGATTAATCGCACAGCCCTAGTTCCAACATGTAAGTATTATTGTGACGGGAGTAGTGGTTCCAACATGTAAGTATTATTGTGACGGAGTAGTGGTTCCAACATGTAAGTATTATTGTGACGGGAGTAGTGGTTCCAACATGTAAGTATTATTGTGATGGGAGTAGTGGTTCCAACATGTAAGTATTATTGTGACGGGAGTAGTGGTTCCAACATGTAAGTATTATTGTGATGGGAGTAGTGGTTCCAACATCTAAGTATTATTGTGACGGAGTAGTGGTTCCAACATCTAAGTATTATTGTGATGGGAGTAGTGGTTCCAACATCTAAGTATTATTGTGATGGGAGTAGTGGTTCCCACCATCATTACAGACAAGTTTGCATTTGATGTTCTTTATATTTGTGTTCTTATGCTGATTGATTTGGCACATGATGTCACACATATGTAAAGCGTTTTGCAGACATTCATTTAGTAGACAGTTATTGAGACTTGACTTGAGTCAAGTGTGGACCAGTGATGTCATCACAAGACTGTATGATCCAGTGCCTTCTGATGACATCACTGTCATCAACTTGAACTCAAATCAACTCTCAATAACTGTCAAACTAAATTAATGAATGTCTGCCAAACTGAATACAGTTGTTGGATATGTGGGAGATCATGTGCAAAAGAAAATCAACATGGTTTTCCTGTGAAAACTCCTGTTAAAGGTAGCAGAGTTAGAATACTTTTAGGGTTAGACAGTAGAGGTTGTTACTTTCAAAGTAGGTTGTGTATTTTATTATCGCGTATTGTATTGTAACATTCACCATTATTCATTTGTATTGAGTATACAACTGCAGTCAAAATCATATGATTCTTAATTCACAGGCTTGATTCATTCTAATTAAAACTTTTCACTGACTTTAAAAAAATATGGACGCAAAAAATAAACACACCAACACACAATGAAGTGGCTATTTGCAGCGAGTGCTTTGAGTGAGTGAGTGTGTGTGTGTGTGTGTGTGTGTGTGTGTGTGTGTGTGTGTGTGTGTGCGTGTGTAGGCGTCGTTATTTCCCTGCGTAATGAATGATGTGTAGTATTGCAGCGCGTGGCTAATGCCTGAGAGGTCAGCGCTTAACGAGCGACACTCTTTCTATACAAAACAACTCAATTATAATTATGCAACAAACTGTTCATCCACACAGACACTCTTCAACATTAACTACCTGCTCAACATGCAGATGAATAAATTAATGTACTCCACAACAAAACCCACTGAATTAATACATTTGGTACAAATATTTACATCATTATGTTGAAATATACACCTCTCGGTGACAGTCGGTGGGAAAAAAATGATAGTTTTTTTCATCCATGGATTACTTCTCGTAGGAGTGTTCGAACAGTAAGTGGAACAGTGGGCTAAAATGTAGAACAGGTACAATACTACAAGTTCAATCAGGAGACACTACTATTTAGTTAACAATGATTAGCTCTACTGCAAACTCCTCCCTGTCAGCCATGCTCTTTTCTAAGCTCGAGACGTCTGGGGCTTCAAGGAATTTGAGTTTTGTTGTGGAAAAACTCGATCAGAATCCTGAACCAGGTCAGGAGAGTTTTGAATATACCAGATGTTTCTGTCCACACACCAATTTGCTTTAATCATTATTTTCTAGCTCCATGGTCAGACAGAGACTACCATGCCTGGGGGGGAAATTTGAGTTGCCCAACATGCATTAGCTCAGATATCTACAAGTTAGACACTATGTTCGATCCAAGATTAATCACTTTGAAGTTCTCCCAAATGAACATTTTTTTTTTTTTATGTTTTGCTGACCCCCCCTCACTCCAGACATATTATTTCTAGATTTGTGTATCTGTTTAATGGCTGTGTCAGGGCCTCCACTGAAAGGATTAGAGAGACATGGCAGGAGGAACTTGGTTTTGAATTGTCTGAAATTATTTGGGACAGGAGTCTGTCTGTGATCCAGTTTAAAGTCACTCACCGACTTCACTATTCCAAGTCTAGGTTACATAGGACCTACCCTTCTGTCTCACCACTATGTGATAGGTGTCAAGGGTCAGAGGGTACACTGTCACACGCTTTTTGCTTTTGCTCTTCTCTGTCCGGGTCTGGTCCAAAATATTTGACTTGTACTCTAAGGCTTATAAAATAACCCTTCAGCCGGAGGTGGAACTTGCCATCTTCGGCTGTTCTGAATCCTCTCTGCTCCTCCATACGGCTGAGCAGCAGTCTCTGACACAGGCTGAGCAGCAGTCTCTGACACAGGCTGAGCAGCAGTCTGACACAGGCTGAGCAGCAGTCTCTGACACAGGCTGAGCAGCAGTCTCTGACACAGGCTGAGCAGCAGTCTCTGACACAGGCTGAGCAGCAGTCTCTGACACAGGCTGTGCAGCAGTCTCTGACACAGGCTGTGCAGCAGTCTCTGACACAGGCTGAGCAGCAGTCTCTGACACAGGCTGAGCAGCAGTCTCTGACACAGGCTGAGCAGCAGTCTCTGACACAGGCTGAGCAGCAGTCTCTGACACAGGCTGAGCAGCAGTCTCTGACACAGGCTGAGCAGCAGTCTCTGACACAGGCTGAGCAGCAGTCTCTGACACAGGCTGTGCAGCAGTCTCTGACACAGGCTGTGCAGCAGTCTCTGACACAGGCTGTGCAGCAGTCTCTGACACAGGGCTGAGCAGCAGTCTCTGACACAGGCTGAGCAGCAGTCTCTGACACAGGCTGAGCAGCAGTCTCTGACACAGGCTGAGCAGCAGTCTCTGACACAGGCTGAGCAGCAGTCTCTGACACAGGCTGAGCAGCAGTCTCTGACACAGGGCTGAGCAGCAGTCTCTGACACAGGCTGAGCAGCAGTCTCTGACACAGGCTGAGCAGCAGTCTCTGACACAGGCTGTGCAGCAGTCTCTGACACAGGCTGAGCAGCAGTCTCTGACACAGGCTGAGCAGCAGTCTCTGACACAGGCTGAGCAGCAGTCTCTGACACAGGCTGTGCAGCAGTCTCTGACACAGGCTGAGCAGCAGTCTCTGACACAGGCTGAGCAGCAGTCTCTGACACAGGCTGTGCAGCAGTCTCTGACACAGGCTGTGCAGCAGCCTCTGACACAGGCTGAGCAGCAGTCTCTGACACAGGCTGAGCAGCAGTCTCTGACACAGGGCTGTGCAGCAGTCTCTGACACAGGGCTGAGCAGCAGTCTCTGACACAGGCTGAGCAGCAGTCTCTGACACAGGCTGAGCAGCAGTCTCTGACACAGGGCTGTGCAGCAGTCTCTGACACAGGCTGTGCAGCAGTCTCTGACACAGGCTGAGCAGCAGTCTCTGACACAGGGCTGTGCAGCAGTCTCTGACACAGGGCTGAGCAGCAGTCTCTGACACAGGCTGTGCAGCAGTCTCTGACACAGGCTGTGCAGCAGTCTGACACAGGCTGTGCAGCAGTCTCTGACACAGGCTGAGCAGCAGTCTCTGACACAGGGCTGAGCAGCAGTCTCTGACACAGGCTGAGCAGCAGTCTCTGACACAGGCTGTGCAGCAGCCTCTGACACAGGCTGTGCAGCAGTCTCTGACACAGGCTGAGCAGCAGTCTCTGACACAGGCTGAGCAGCAGTCTCTGACACAGGCTGAGCAGCAGTCTCTGACACAGGCTGAGCAGCAGTCTCTGACACAGGCTGTGCAGCAGTCTCTGACACAGGCTGAGCAGCAGTCTCTGACACAGGCTGAGCAGCAGTCTCTGACACAGGCTGAGCAGCAGTCTGACACAGGCTGAGCAGCAGTCTCTGACACAGGCTGTGCAGCAGTCTCTGACACAGGCTGAGCAGCAGTCTCTGACACAGGCTGAGCAGCAGTCTCTGACACAGGCTGAGCAGCAGTCTGACACAGGCTGAGCAGCAGTCTCTGACACAGGCTGAGCAGCAGTCTCTGACACAGGCTGTGCAGCAGTCTCTGACACAGGCTGTGCAGCAGTCTCTGACACAGGCTGAGCAGCAGTCTCGGTAGGCGGGAGGACTGGAGGTAACTTCTCTGCTGAGTCTGCTCTAATCACCAGCTGATTTGTGTGATTCAAAGATGCAAGGGGTGTGTTGACAGTCTGGTGTGGTGTGTGGAGGCGAGTACACTGACGAAAGCAAAGCGTGTGCTTTGCAACACAATGATATAAACGTTAGAGCACAATATGAAAGTTAAACGATAGACATTAAAGACATGAAAATGGGCTGCCTCATGTTTCTCACGTGCAGCATGATCGGCTATGCAATCGGCGACAATAAAGTAATATCTGCAATCAGCAGATCACATATTTGAGGTAAAAATCGGCCGATACAGATTGCGTGCCGATCGATCGGTGCACCCCTACCATATACGGTGTCGATTATTTGATTTGACAATTCTGAGGACTGACTTTGGCATTGGCCAATCCTGGCGTGTTCCACCCCAAATCGAGTGGGATTCAGCGTGTTGTCGTGTTACGCGAGTGGGAGCCGCGGAGTACCAGGCAGCCAGCTGCTTCGTGCGGAGCGAGCGGACAATCCGATGCATGGGTGCTGCCCGCCTGCCTGGAAACTCCGAGAGACGACCACTGACAGCCAGGGAGGCTGTCAGGCTCGCAGGCGTGCGCCATTATCGTTATAAATGTAAATAATATTCCTGGAATGCGTGTTTTAACAAGCCAGTTACATTTCTTTGCATTCTTAGAGTATAGTTGTTTTTTGTTCATGTTTCATACAATTGGCCAAGTTAGTAGTTAGTTTATGGCATAGGAATTCTGCCAGATGACAGGCACTAGGTGCCATTTTCTCTTTCTTTTGGAAGAGAAAATTATCCTGAAATGAAGATTTGATTGACAGCTGCATGTCATGATATGATTGGTTGAAATGGGGTAGAAATTTGATAGTACTAGGTGACGTCAGCAAACTGTACATTACTGTTATCAATGAAATCTTGAAAAATGAACTTTTGATGTGAGAAAGTGTGAAAAACGAAAGAAATTAGACTTTTGTGATTTTGTTTGCATACATTATTAAATAGGTGCACTGCATACCCAGGTATTGGAACTAAAAGAAAAGAAAAGTCATTTTTGGGTTCAGCTCCACTTTAAAGGCAAATGTTATCGTAGATAACATTTTGAATGTTATCATATCCAAATGTATCCAAATGTTATCTTAGATAACATTTCGAATGTTATCATATCCAAATGTATCCAAATGTTATCGTAGATAACATTTGGATACATTTGGACAAATGTTATGGTAGATAACATTTCAGTGCATTAATGTGAACGAACCGGCTAACAGATTTCAAAATGGGTTTCACATGAGCAAACCTGATGAAGCTGCTACAGCTAAACGCATTGTTTGCTGAATAAATCACAGTAAAGCTATACTTCAGTGTGCGTGGGGACTCTCCTTTCTCTTCACATATATATATATATATATATATATATATACAGTATATATCTATATATATCTATATATCTATATATATATATGTGTGTGTGTGTGTAATGACTTATAGAGCTGCTGGTCGCAGCGAAATACGTATGAACAATCAGGCTCTTTGCTTGAATCCCTTCCAACAGACACAAGCTACTGTCAGAGTCCTTCAACGGAAACAGCTTTTCCTCAAGAGCAGCCTTCCCAAAGCACTTGACGAGAACACAAATTGGCAATTCATTCCTTCACTTTGTTCATTTTGCCCCCGCTCGCTTCTTATTCAGCACAATCACTTGTTCGCTGCACGTGTTCAAATTGCCGAGCCGTTTTTTTGTCTTTTGTTCTCATTTCCTCCAACTGTGAGACGAGAAACCTCATCAAGACAAATTGGTGCTAATCTTGCCACTCTTTATAGAGAGGCAGAGAGAACAATTCCCCACACAAGAATGACAAATATTCCAAAGACAGAATAAGTGACAGACATAGAAAATGCTAAACAGAGACCCAGAGAGAAGAAGAAATGGCACCGGAAAAATAAATTGAAAATACAGAGAGAACGTGAGAAGAGTTGAGTGTCACCTACCCACTTGGTGAGCAGTGGAGGAGTTGAATGGGAGTGGTCTTCTAATGGGAGTGGTCTTCTAATGGGAGTGGTCTTCCAATGGGAGTGGTCTGCCAATGCCACTGACTCTTGTCACCCCCTTGTCTGCTTCCAGAACTAGAGAAAGAAAGATAAAGACAAAGACATGATGATATGAAGTGGACAGAAACAAAAGATAGCGAGGTGTGGATGTCATAAAAGAGTTGTACATTTGTCAAAGCCTAATTTCCAACAGTATCTGTGCAACTGAAGAAGAAACTAGAACGACCGCAACGCGGACTTATGCCTCCGCCATTAGTTCATTCTTGAGTCCAAGTGGATGTTGGAGCCAAATAGGAAGAAATTGCATCAAGGCGTTTCTGTGCAGAATTGGATATTTGAGCCAAATGTGAAGAAATTTAGTCAATGTGTTACTGAGATATGGCGTTACCGAGCTTGAAAATGGCATTTGTTAGGTCACTGTGACCTTGACCTTTGACCTTTAATAACCAAAATGGAATCAGTTCATCCTTGAGCCTAAGTGAATGTTTAAGGCGAATCTGATGAAATTCCGTCCAGGCGTTCCTCAGGTATCGCGTTAAGCTTGAAAATGGCGTTCGAGAGGTCACAGTGACATTGACCTTTGACCACCAAAATCTAATCAGATCATCATTGAGCCTAAGTGAATGTTTAAGGCGAATCTGATGAAATTCCGTCCAGGCGTTCCTCAGATATCGTGTTAACAAGCTTGAAAATGGCGTTCGAGAGGTCACAGTGACCTTGACCTTTGACCTTTGACCACCAAAATCTAATCAGATCATCCTTGAGCCTAAGTGAATGTTTAAGGCGAATCTGATGAAATTCCGTCCAGGCGTTCCTCAGATATGGCGTTAACAAGCTTGAAAATGGCGTTCGAGAGGTCACAGCGACCTTGACCTTTGACCACCAAAATCTAATCAGATCATCCTTGAGCCTAAGTGAATGTTTAAGGCGAATCTGATGAAATTCCGTCCAGGCGTTCCTCAGATATCGTGTTAACAAGCTTGAAAATGGCGTTCGAGAGGTCACAGTGACCTTGACCTTTGACCTTTGACCACCAAAATCTAATCAGATCATCCTTGAGCCTAAGTGAATGTTTAAGGCGAATCTGATGAAATTCCGTCCAGGCGTTCCTCAGATAACGCGTTAACAAGCTTGAAAATGGCGTTCGAGAGGTCACAGTGACCTTGACCTTTGACCACCAAAATCTAATCAGATCATCCTTGAGCCTAAGTGAATGTTTAAGGCGAATCTGATGAAATTCCGTCCAGGCGTTCCTCAGATATCGCGTTAACAAGCTTGAAAATGGCGTTCGAGAGGTCACAGTGACCTTGACCTTTGACCTTTGACCACCAAAATCTAATCAGATTATCCTTGAGCCTAAGTGAATGTTTAAGGCGAATCTGATGAAATTCCGTCCAGGCGTTCCTCAGATATCGCGTTAACAAGCTTGAAAATGGCGTTCGAGAGGTCACAGTGACCTTGACCTTTGACCACCAAAATCTAATCAGATCATCCTTGAGCCTAAGTGAATGTTTAAGGCGAATCTGATGAAATTCCGTCCAGGCGTTCCTCAGATATCGCGTTAACAAGCTTGAAAATGGCGTTCGAGAGGTCACAGTGACCTTGACCTTTGACCTTTGACCACCAAAATCAAATCAGATCATCCTTGAGCCTAAGTGAATGTTTACGGCGAATCTGATGAAATTCCGTCCAGGCGTTCCTCAGATATCGCGTTAACAAGCTTGAAAATGGCGTTGGAGAGGTCATAGTGACCTTGACCTTTGACCTTTGACCACCAAAATCTAATCAGATCATCCTTGAGCCTAAGTGAATGTTTAAGGCGAATCTGATGAAATTCCGTCAAGGCGTTCCTCAGATATGGCGTTAACAAACATCCGTACGGACGGACGGACGGACATCCGTACGGACGGACAACCCGGATCCATAATGCCTTCGGCCTGGCTTCGCCGGCGGAGGCATAAAAATAGCCCTAGGGTCCGTGTTGACAGGAAGCGTTTCATTGAGCGCTCTCGAGGAGTGTCGCGCTCTGGGCGCCTCAAGCAGAGAAAAGGTTGCGCTACTCCTCAATGTCACGTTTTTCCACAGCAACAAATAAGCGCTGTGTGTATGTGCTGGTTGTGTGTATGTGCTGGTTGTGTGTATGTGCTGGTTGTGTGTATGTGCTGGTTGTGTGTATGTGCTGGTTGTGTGTATGTGCTGCTGGTTGTGTGTATGTGCTGGTTGTGTGTATGTGCTGGTTGTGTGTATGTGCTGGTTGTGTGTATGTGCTGGTTGTGTGTATGTGCTGGTTGTGTGTATGTGCTGGTTGGAAGCGCTCTGGACATGATTTGACCTGAAGACAACGCTTCCTAAAAAAGGCAAAAAGCAGACATTAGTCAGCTGTGCCGGAGTCGAGGAGCCAGAAACACAGTCACACACCAAGTCCCAAGCTGCTGTCTCTATATCTCCTCTCGTCCAACAACAGTTCCTGTTCACGCACGCTTTGAAGTGGCTTCACAGCTTATTCAAATTATAAATTAGACCATTAAATGAGCAAAATAAAATGGCAAATATCGTCCCATCAACCGTCCAAAAAATCCTACCGGCGGTGGACTGAGCCGACTGTCGGTCGGCGATATATCCGTCCAATCAGCCAAGCCTAGTGCCTGCATCTTTTAATAATGTCTTCATAACAACATCAGTGTATCAATGATGTATCACAAGAGGAAGTCTCACGATATATTGCAGGAAGGAGATTTATCTATCAGACACACTGAATGGGAGTGGAGGAAATGAGTGAGAAAGATTTGGGTGGTGTCACTCTGTAATGCAAGTGAACCAGCTACATAGGTGGCATTTCTAGGTAGGAAGTTGTAATTAGGCTGTCTGAAACCAGTTTGATACATAAGTTCACTGAATTTGCAACCTTTCTAGGTACCTGGTTTTGGCCCATTTTCGAGGAACCATTCATGGTACCTTTGGTGGGTTAGGATATCCCATAATACTTTGCGACCCTTCCAATCGACGAAGAAGACCGAAGCTACCCCCAAAACGTCCCACAAGAGAAGAAAGTGCAACAACCATTCGCTAAATAACAAACATCACATCACTTTCTTTTGGTTGTTATTTTAGAATAGTCAATACCATAAAGCATTACTTCATTTTAGTGCGACCAGTTGTTTGTACGGAGTCAGGAAAGTCACTTTTGATGGATACTAGGAAGCATCTTACCTGACTCTAATCTGGACAGCAGCCGGTTAGGTTGTTAACTAAGGTTCAAACTCAAAGCAGGACTACACAGCCAGGAAGAGAGCAGCAGGGCAGACCTCCAAGTGTAAGTGGAGTTTGTTTTAACCGTGCTTTATTAAATGATAAGCTGTCATTGGTATCTATTTATTTGTGAGTAATGTTTTTGTTAACTGGGTTTCACGCTTTTAATTTGAAGGCGGAAAAGGGAAATGGTGTGATAAGTAGATTGAATTGACACTGGTCTGTCCATTCTATCATTTCACACGTACCATTTCCCTTTTTCGCCTTCAAATTAAAAGTGTAAAATCAGCTAACAAAACGTTAGCAAGTGAAGCCTCGACCTGTGTGGATTATAAAAGTATAACGTTAGAGAAAACTGACAGCAGCAGTGTCGTTTTATACAAATTTATTGCCAAATGCTTTGGGATTCAACTTGATGAAGCTTGGTCAGAAAAGTCTCTCTATTCAATGGAAACAGCACCAGTGTGACCTGTCGCATGCAATGCTACTTTCAAGCATGAGGACGTCTGAAACTAGCTATTTCTCAGTCACCTATATTAAAATGAGATACCTAATTAGTAATTACGCAATCATCTAGTTTAAAAAAACTCTCTCGTTACGGACAAGCCCGTCTTTTATTGTCACACGAACACCACAATACATGCATGCGGCCACAACACACTCATGCTGACGGTGGCCGGTGAAAAGTGTCCTCTGCATTTAACCCATCCAGGCATGTCCTTTCCTCCGGGGGGCAGGCCAGGAGCAGTGGTCGCTTTCTCGTACAGCGCCCGGGGACCAACTTCGGATGTTGTCGTCACTGGTCGGATGACGATGACGATCTGATCTTCTGCATGTTTTTAATGGGGGGGGTTATATACGGAGGAACCCCCTGGGGGAGCACGGGGAGAACATGCAAACTCCACACAGAGAGAAAGGCCCTTACGACGAAATACCCCACCTGGGCAGTAGGCACTGAAGATATGGAGGGGGACACAACCACAGCGCCCACAGTGTCCCAGGCGAGAATCAAACTAAGGACCTTCTGACTGTGAGGCGACAGCGCTACCGACTGCGCCACCGTACCCCCGTTATGTAGCTAGGTGATATTAAGCTTCCTTGCATTACAGACACAACCATGGTTCCCTCTTTAAGGTCACTGAGTGTATGAATATTTCATTTTTCCATGCATGTTGTTTGAGAGAGAGCGAGAGAGAGAGAGAGAGAGAGAGAGAGAGAGAGAGAGAGAGAGAGAGAGAGAGACAGACGGGGAAACCAGAGAGACCGAAAGGGACAATGTCCTTCATCTGGTCTATTGTCGACAGTAGGGATGGGCATCGAATTTCGAATTTTCGAATAATCGTTGTTATTATCAAGGTCGACTTTTATTATTGAAATTCGAAATTCGAAAAAAAAAAAAAAAAAAAAAAAAAAAAAAAAAATTGGAGTGAAATGTTGCATTGTCTCCCCTGATTCTAAGTATAGTCAAATCGCTTGGTTTGAGCAAGTAAAACAATTTTATAAGCATTTTAAGCAAGGTTTATGGAAAAATGAATGGCGGATGAAATCCCATGAAGAGGGAGAGGGGGTGACTTTGGCACCCCTTTGGCACTCAGACCTGAGCCTACTAAATATTTAATGAACCACTCATGATTGTCAAAACTGTTTTTTATTTTCGAAAATGTCAATGTCATGTAACATGTTCTTTACTTCAGTGGTGCAATGCTTGTTTGAGCTAAAAATCCACAGCAGAAGCTTTTTATATTAACACATTAAGTGCCAGAGACGACCTAACTCGTCTTACATAATCCAGCGCTTAAGTGCCAAGGACGAGCTAACTCGTCTTACATAAACATTTTTTTTTTTTTGACGGTGGTACATCAATCAACAACTTTTACATCTTCGAGATCACTATTGGAGCAAGATAATGTGTATAATCTATTTTACCGACCCACTAAGTGTTGACAGTGCTCCCCCAGACGACCGAAATCAAAGAAAAAACTGCCGCGGGACCAAGCCGTTCAAGGAAATGCCGTGGCGATTTCACAGTAATCCATTCAAGACTTGTCTTGCCTGAGAGCGGCCGCGCACCGGCAGCAGCACACAGAGAGCGGAGAGCGATTTGCAAAATAGATCATAGGTGAAACACACTTTGAAACACCTCAGAAAGGCCAGAATCAACATCTGCCCATCGCCCACGCATTCCCCGGCCCATCTTGACTCGCACAAGGAGCGTCTGCACGCAGGCAAGCAGGCAGGCAGGCACACAGGCAGGCAGCAGCAAAAGCGCTTCTGACACGCCCGCTGTACAGCCAGGAGGACACAAGACACACGGAGGGAGGAGTTTGAATGAGAGGGGTGTTTCCTGTTGTTATGGAGGAAATTACTGTTCAAAACTATTGTTTAGAATGTCTGACGGTCTTACTGATGCCAAAAATGAATGGTTAAAGTGACTGTTTCACAAAAAGCCATTTATCTCTGAATAAATTTCCAGACGCTGAAACCATGCTGTACTCAACGGCTAATATCTACATAACTACTAACTCTGCAAACTAACTCTTTTAGACAGAGAAAGCACACATTCTATTAGTTATTTTTAGATGATTGGTGTTCATGAATTCTTAACAGAAAAGAATCCTCGTCTGTTTCTAAAATGAGCCAGAATCGTCAAAAACACCCCTGGCACAACTTACCTACAGGAATGAAAACATGGCTGGCATTCAATGTGTTAATTAATAAAGCCGTAGACTTAGAATCAGGGGAGACAATGCAACATTTCACTCACAAAAAAAAAAAAAAAAAAAAAAAAAAAAAAAAAAAAAAATTTACATTTTTTATTTTTTTTTCGAATTTCGAATTAAATTCGAATTTGGCCAGCGAATTTCGAATAGTGTTTTTGCTAGAAATGCCCATCCCTAGTCGACAGTGATTCTATTATTAGCGCATGTGGTGGACATTGTGCTTAACACGTTCAGTGCCAGCGACGCCATATGGCGTCATTAGAAATTTACCGTACAGTGCCAGCGACGCCAAATGGCGTCATAACTCCAAATTGTTTTTTTGACGGGGGGGTGTCGATCTAAGCTTCTTACGTCGCCTCTAACAATATTGTAGCTATTGGAGGTCGATAACCTATTTTACAAACCCATTAGGTGGCGACAGCACTCTCCTGATCAGAGAAAAAGGAGCCAAACACACATAGTCACTGGTGAAAATGAGGAAATCGCATTGCATCCGTCCGTATGCATCGACGTGCCTCCATAAACGAGCACAACGCCAGCTGTGCCCCCAGCAGCAGCATCCGCTGTCACAACTGAGCACTTCCATGTACGCTGCAACAGCACATTCACATAATCAGCATTATTATTCCGAACTGGAAGCATGCCAGCCCGTGACAAACACACGCGGAACCAAAAAGCTGAATGTCGCGCACCATTCACTGTGTGTGCGCAGCAAACTCAGCAGAGACTGAGAGCCACCAGACACATAAGACACACCCAGGAGGCGTGTGCAGTTGAGGGGGGGGGGGAGCACGGAGAGCAGCAGAGCAGCATACACTTCACCCAGACAGACCCAGACATCAGAAAATTAGCTTCAGAGTCAGAGATGTGCTTGAAATGTTTAATTTCACAAAAGGCTCATTATCTCAGCTCGTAGAAAAAAAGGTATGTTTTTCGTTCAATCAAGCTATCTTCTCCGGCTCATAACTAAAGAACGGAAAATGGGATCAATAAACTTTTTTTTGCAGGTGATAGAAGAGAGTCTCATCGTTATTTGTGCGTGTTCAGTGTTTACATAGTAATTATTAAAAAAATTATATGACTGTTTTAAAATGCATTGCGGCCTATGTGGCACAGCAAGCAACCTTTTGCCCAAGGGCCGTGGCACTGAAAGTGTTAAGAGTGGGGCTGCACAATTAATGGAAATATGGAAATCACGATATGGCCAAGTACAATAACCAAAGTGCAGGATCTGCTCTGCTGCCTGCAAAGTGATGAAAATGAGTAGATGAAGCTTTGTGGTGCTAAAGAGATACAGCTACTAATCATATCCCCCACACATAATTCAGCATATTAATGTTCCCTTACTTGTTTGGTACAGACCAAGTCAAAATATCACCATTATATATTTTTTGAGTGAAAATGAAAAAAATGAATTGTGACTCATTGCAATATCTGTCAAGATAATCCCAATAGGATTGTTTTTTTGTTTTGTTTTTTTGCATATCGTTTACCCCTACTTAAGAGTGATCAGGCAACGCAGGTATTTATCCAGATCAAATACAAAAACAGAGGAAAATGCTTGCACGCAGGCACACACACACATACACACACACACACGCACACACACACACATGCACACACATGCACACACACACACGCATGCACACACGACTGGAGAGGTCCAACTCTTCAATGTGACATTGAGCTAATCAGATCTGAAGGGAAAAAGTGTTTGATAAACAAATCTCTCCCCCCCCCCCCCCCCCCCCCCCCCCAACTCCAATCTCTCTTAATCAGGAAGAGAGCTTTTGGAGAGCAGAAGGATTCATATTTACTCACTACTTCACGTCAACAACCAAATCAACAACTACATTTATTTAGCCCCAAAGGAAAAAACAACTACAGTACTGTACATACACAGCGGTTTGAAAAGAAGCAGAGTGTTCCTTTACAGTACACTTAAAATGGCATGAGAGGAAGGAAGAGGAGAGGCGAAAAGGAAGGATGAGAGAGGAGAGGCGACGAGGGAAGAAAAGAGGAGGAGAGAAGAGAGGTGAAGAGGAGGAGAGGAGGAGAGGAAAGGAGGAGAGAGGAGAAGAGAAGAGGGAAGGAGAGAGGAGAGATGAAAGAAGAGAGGAGAGAGGAGAAGAGAAGAGGGAAGGAGAGAGGAGAGATGAAAGAAGAGAGGAGAGGTGAAGAGGGAAGAATAGAGGAGGAGAGAAGAGAGGTGAAGAGGAGGAGAGGAGGAGAGGAAAGGAGGAGAGAGGAGAAGAGAAGAGGGAAGGAGAGAGGAGGAGAGAGGGAAGGAGAGAGGAGAGATGAAAGAAGAGAGGAGAGGTGAAGAGGGAAGAATAGAGGAGGAGAGAGGAAAGGAGAGAGGAGATGCGACGGGGAAAGAAAAGATGAGAGAGGAGAGGTGAAGAGGAAGGAAGAGGAGAGGTGGAGAGGGAAGGAGAGAGGAGAGAACAGAGCAGAGGTTAGGTCCAGAGAGCATTTGGTTGGCAGACTTGCAGTGATAATGAGACACATGTCACCCTGTCACCTATTTAACATATGACACATGCCACCCTGTCACCTCTCCACCTCTTTAGCATAAGACGCCTGCATCACCTCACAGCTCGCCTACATGCAGCCATCTGCCTATCTCTCCATCAGGCATGCATCAATCCTGTCCAACAGCAAGGACTTGCTACAGGTCAAACAAGTCCAAATGCTGCCCCACTCACTGTTACAGACCGTCTCTCTGAACCACTCACTCACTGTTACAGACTGTATCTTCCTCCACTCACTCACTGTTACAGACTGTCTCTTCCTCCACTCACTCACTGTTACAGACTGTCTCTTCCTCCACTCACTCACTGTTACAGACCGTCTCTTCCTCCACTCACTCACTGTTACAGACTGTCTCTTCCTCCACTCACTCACTGTTACAGACCGTCTCTCTTCCTCCACTCACTCACTGTTACAGACTGTATCTTCCTCCACTCACTCACTGTTACAGACTGTCTCTTCCTCCACTCACTCACTGTTACAGACTGTCTCTTCCTCCACTCACTCACTGTTACAGACCGTCTCTTCCTCCACTCACTCACTGTTACAGACTGTCTCTTCCTCCACTCACTCACTGTTACAGACCGTCTCTTCCTCCACTCACTCACTGTTACAGACCGTCTCTTCCTCCACTCACTCACTGTTACAGACTGTCTCTTCCTCCACTCACTCACTGTTACAGACCGTCTCTTCCTCCACTCACTCACTGTTACAGACTGTCTCTTCCTCCACTCACTCACTGTTACAGACTGTCTCTCTTCCTCCACTCACTCACTGTTACAGACTGTCTCTTCCTCCACTCACTCACTGTTACAGACTGTCTCTCTTCCTCCACTCACTCACTGTTACAGACTGTCTCTTCCTCCACTCACTCACTGTTACAGACTGTCTCTCTTCCTCCACTCACTCACTGTTACAGACCGTCTCTTCCTCCTAAAGCCCTCAACCAAAATGACTCCATCACTACCTCCAGGATTTTCCAGGAGTTTTATTGGTTGTTGGGATCAAAAATGCTTAATGTTGCAGCAGCTTTTCTTAAACATTGGAATGGAATTTGTGAAGTTTTAAAATTGCAGGAACTGGCAAAAATTGAAAGTTGAGGAACCTGGTTTGGTTTGTGTTTTTGTCATAGGGAATACTATATATAATATATAATATATAATATATAATATTATATAATAAATGGCAAGCCCCTGCAAATATTACGGACATTGGTTGAATTTGTATTAATTATTGCAATCGCAAATCACAATTTCCTGACTGCTCTATGTGACGATGACATAGAATTGTTGTGGATGGTGAGTGAAAACTCTCAGCTAAGTTGTGAAGACTTAAAGTTGATGGTAACTTTTCACAATAGTGCACCTTTTACTTAAGTTTGTTGAAGTAGATATCAGTCAATAAAGAACAGACGCAATTTGCATAAAACCATCTTCTATATACTGCGCTGACGTTTGACTGAGCGTTCAGCTACAGAAGGGTGAAATGGCACGTCTTATTTTTTGTTCAGAAGTTCGGGAAGCCCACGCACCAGTATGATTTTTGTTTGGAAAACCTCCACCAAATAAGCCACTTAAAGAGAGAAACTTGAATTGACACAGCAGAAGTACCTACACATTTAGAGACGCCATCTGTCTCCAAAAAGCTTGTAGAATATAGATCGGGGCCAGGGCAAGAAACTTTTTGTTTTGCCCCATATGGGTGTAAGTCTAGTATTTATTTACTGAAAATGATAATTAATCATGTCAAATAGTTCTTGGTAATTCAGTTTCCCTGCTTCCACACTATCCAATTTGTTCAAGGTGTGAAGCCCTGTCAGGGTGGGGGAGCTTCATGGGACAATACAACTTTGAAACTATTTTGGTTTAGTTTATTTATTTGGCACATAATTAGGGATGCACGATAATTATCGGACCGATAAAATATCGGCCGATATGGCCATTTTGCGTTATTATTTATTATTCCGATAATGGCGTTTTTCCAATAAATTATCGATAATAATCATGCTTTATTTTTTGCCTCGGAAGCTGAGCTTTTGTTGGCGCACACTGGTGACATCACAGCTGCGACGCAAACATGGCTGCTGCCAGTGTGTTGCTGTTTTTCAGTTTCAGAATGATCAGAAAGCTACTGTAATTTGCAATCCATGTCCCACACAGGTTCCGAGAGGAGGGGAAACCTCTAAGCTGGCATTACGTTAAACCAAAGCTGGCGATGATGCAGCGGATATGTTTGTTGTTTTTGTTAGCAAGTTTTGTTAGCATTAGCTCGTAGCACGGCCTACCCTGCAGGCTCGTCCGCTTGGCAGACAAACAGTGACACTTACAGTATGTGGCTTGTGATCAAACAGCCCCGCAAAAGCACTTAATACACAGAGCTGGCGTAAACTTATAGAAACTAATGGAAACCCCTTTACTTGAAATGAAACATCCAGGGATTGTGTATTTAACTCCAAAAAACAACTCGCTAACGTTAAGCTAACCGCGCTAGCTTAACGATAATTAACGTAACATTGCACCTGAAATATCATGTATTAATCACTGTATTCACTTCTCAGTCAGCAGTGCCGAGGCATGCCTCTCTCCTCGCCGCTGTGCCAAATGTGCAGACGCAGGCAACCTGCCTGTCACCATGGATTCTCTACTTAATTATTATCATTTTTTCCCAAGATTTTGTTTTATCCCATTTGTATCCCCCATTAGTGCTCATTTTAATTTATTTATGTTGGTTGCTGCTCCACCCTCTGCCAATCTGGGGAGAGCCGAAACCGGCTCCATGCTTCCTCCGAGACACGGGCAGTAGCCAGCTGCTTCTTTTCACCTGACAGGGGAAGCTTCACCGGTAGGACATAGCACGTGGGAGGTTCACGCTATTCCAACCAGTTCCCCTCCCTCCGAACAGGTGCCCTTAACGACCAGAGGAGGCACCACTTCAGCGACCAGGATATTGCATGTTTTGGTGTGGGGTTCCTATATGAAGGAAACCCCCAGGGGGCACGGGGAGAACATGCAAACTCCACACAGAAAGGCCCTTTTGACGACCCCGAGGTCATTTTAGTGCGACCAGTTATTTGGGCACTCAAGGACATGCGGACGGGCACGCACTCCTTCAGCGCTCACAGCATCCCATCGAACCCTGGAATCGAACCCAGGACCTTCTAGTTCTTAACCAATTTCTGTCATTAAAAATTATCTGTAATCTCTGTCATCTTCTACCTGTATCTGGCAGGGGAAACATCAGAACATGGTGTCTATACAGTATATGGTTCTATCTGTATCTGGCAGAGAAACTGCACAACATGCTGCTCGTAGGAGGGCTGGCTGAGCCTTGTTGTTCCTTTTCCATATTTATGACTGAGGTGTGCAAGGAATCGCTTCCCCCCCCCCCCCCCCCCCGCGCACACACACACACACACACACACACACAGTCTTTCTCTGGACATCTATCATCCCTCAGGTTTTTACACTTTGCTCAAGTCATTTATCCATTAGTCTAGTTTCCCCCCCGAGTCAATTATGCACAATAACAACAGTCAGACAGTTATGTAAGTGCTTTAGATAATACTAATAACAACAGTCATACAGTTATGTAAGTGGTTTAGATAATACTAATAACAACAGTCAGACAGTTATGTAAGTGCTTTAGATAATACTACATCAAAACAGACAGGATATTGTTGTCTGGAGGTGTAGGCTGAAGGCTACCCTTAATAATTATCTCATCACTTTACTTGCTCTACCCAAGCTGTGAAACTAAAGCAAACAGACAGAAATAGAAATATGTTTTTTTACATGAAGACATTATTTTTTATATATTTTTTTCTTTTATTTGTAGCTATCCCTCCATTTATCAATTCAGTGTTGTACATTAAAATACATATCGCCTCTGTCGGGCGGAAACCTCGTATCTCCAAAACGGCAACTTCTCAGAAACATAAAAAAAAACTGTGCATTTAAAATAGTGAACACCACGTCGTCAAAGTTGGCACATGTCTTTATTATAGTTGCTTTCTCGCTGGATGTGTCATTACATTATTAATATGATATTAATAATATCTGACTTGAATAAGCTCAAATGGTGTTACAGGATTATCAGTCTGACTTTGAGGCATCTTCTATGGGGCGAGCAGCCTTGCATGGCCACAACCCTTCTGGAGCTGCGGCCGCACACGCATACCTCCAGGCAGCAGGCAGCACGAGCCCGCGCAGCACGAGCCCACGCAGCACGAGCCCACGCAGCACGAGCCCACGCAGCACGAGCCCGCTAATATTACTCTCAGAGGAGAGGCTTCAGATGAGCATCCAAAGATACTGGAGCACACGGATCAAGTGTATACAATTTATTTTCCTGACTTATGTTTGAACGCAGGGTGCGTCTTCATCAGTCATCATGACTCTGATGAAGATGCACCCTGCGTCCAAACGTTAGTCAATAAAATAAATTGTATAGAGGAGATTGGCCTCTCCTGAGAGCACCGGACCAGCCTGCTGGGCTGCTTGGGTGGAAGCGCACATAACCTCATCCTGCAAGCTAACATTACTCTCGTAAGAAACCACTTTCTGACGAGAAATCCAGTACATAGTTTGCATAGTTTAAATGAGTTTGCAGCCTAGGGAGTAGGGATATTTCAAAAACATTTTATTGATCTTTTTACGTCAGACGAAGCCAGATATAAACAAAACGATGTCAGAAATAAACTCTTACCTGGGGGGCTTCAGATGGAGGTAGGGGTGGAACTTTGAGGTTTAAGCGACAGATTGAGGGCGGATGGAGTTATGAGACTTCGTCACAAGTAGGGGTGGGTGATATGGCAAAAATAATATTTTTTCAGGATACAATCTTATCGCAATTCTTTTTCTATTTCTATTTTGTAGGTTACTGAACAGTACAAATACAACCAAACTAATTTCAGGGTTCGTACGGTCATGAAAAACCTGGAAAAGTCAAAAATTTAAAATACTAATTCCAGGCCCTGGAAAAGTTATAGAAAAAATATTTTTTGGCGAGTTTTGGAAAAGTCATGGAAATTTGTTTCATAAATATTTTCATCATTTCATAATTATTCGTAGTTTTGTGGCATACCACTAGAGACTAATATGAGACATTCACCTTGTGCCTCCGGGCCCTTTAGGACAGAGCCTTGCGGACCTAGAGAGTTTCCGTAGCTTCCAGGTTAACTCAGTTCAGTTGAACCAAGCTACGAGAAGAGATTAGCCACATGCATAGCATGAAGCAAGCTACGAGAAGAGATTAGCCATATAGCATATAGCATAGCATAGCATGTAATGTTGAGAGTTGGAGTGTTTGGAATTAATACCATTGATACAGAAAATCGCCTCATCTTTCCTGCACACTCCACAGTTTAATAATTAATGTCATTCACGAGTACAATAATTAATGTGTTAAGAAATAGAAATAGTTGTTTAGAATATCACCTTATCATGGATAACAGCTAGCATCTGGAACACTGTATGGATGTAAACATAGTTATTACAAGTTTTCTTTGCTTTCCTGATTGGCTTGCGGGTTAATGACCAATCAAAGGAGGATGAGAATAAACAATAACACAGCCTCTATATAATAAAAGCTAGTTATAGCTACACTAAGGAAACAGCTTTTACATAATCACATGGCAGCTGGTTCTCGATCAAATATGGACAGAGAGACAACAGCGTTTATAATGAGACTATATTTGACCCTTTGTTGCGTACTGCCTCATATAGACATCAGCTGGCTGCCCTCCGCTGCACTCGTTACACTATATTTTACACCAGATATAATTAAGACCAGAGCTTTTTGATGCATTTGAGAATTAGTCTGCAGGCAAGCTGCTGCTTCTGAAGAACAACTAGAAGGAATATCAAGTAACTGCAGTTGGAAAAAAATATATAAAAAATGAAGAGAGCAAGCACATTGATTTGCTGACTACAATTGACCTTGTCATGTCTAAGCAGACCAGGGATCAAAACTTGTGATGAACTTTTATTGATGGGACTTAGCAAAGGTCAAAGGATTCGGTAGGATAAATATGGAAAGCATGTGACAGATTCAAATTACATTACATTTACATTACGTCATTTGGCAGACGCTTTTATCCAAAGCGACTTACAATAACACATTTTTGTCAGCAATAGAGCAATCAACTATGTAACACAGTCTATGATAACTACAATTTCTGAAGGAACAGTGGTACAAGTTAAGGTTAGTTTAGATTTATTTTTTTTAAGAGAGAGAAAGAAGTTAGATCAAGAAGGGCCCAGGTGGAGCCTGAAAAGGTGTGTCTTTAGTCTTAAAACATAACAAGAATAAAAAATATACATAAAAACAATAAAACTATAAAGAATAGTTCCATAAAATATCAACTATTGTGTGGTTGAACACATTGAAAAAAGGTATTTATGGGTCACATGTGAATATATTATAAACATCAACATGAATGTCAATGACGAGTCCCTCAGAATCAAAGAGCAATTTGTTTGTACCGCTGCTATTTTACAGACTAGAGAGCATTATGTTAGCTTAGCTTCCTATCCTTAATTACATTACACTAACCCTAACCCTATTTTACAGACTAGAGAGCATTATGTTAGCTTAGCTTCCTATCCTTAATTGCATTACACTAACCCTAACCCTATTTTACAGACTAGAGAGCATTATGTTAGCTTAGCTTCCTATCCTTCATTACATTACACTAACCCTAACCCTATTTTACAGACTAGAGAGCATTATGTTAGCTTAGCTTCCTATCCTTAATTACATTACATTAACCCTAACCCTATTTTACAGACTAGAGAGCATTATGTTAGCTTAGCTTCCTATCCTTCATTACATTACACTAACCCTAACCCTATTTTACAGACTAGAGAGCATTATGTTAGCTTAGCTTCCTATATATTAATTAGCAGATTACACATTATAGAAAACACTGTGGACTCAATTCAGATCCACAGGAAACAGTTACTCTCAACACAACTTGCATGTGAAGATGAGCAACAGCCAGGATGAAAACGTCATATCTCTAACACCCATCTCTCTCTCTCTCTCTGGGAATTAAAATTGTACATGAAATCCCTTTCCATGTGTGTGTGTGTGTGTGTTTATGTGTTTGTGCGTGTGTGAGCGTGTGTTTGTGTGTGTCTGTGTGTGTGTGTGTGTGTGTGTGTGTTTGTGCGCGTGTGAGTGTGTTTGTGTGTCTGTGTGTTTTTGTGTGTCTGTGTGTGTGTGTGTATGTGTGTGTGCGTGTGTGTGTGCGTGTGCGTGTTTGTGCGCATGTGAGCGTGTGTTTGTGTGTGTGTTTGTGCATGTGTGTGTGAGCGTGTGTATGTGTGTGTATATCTCTCTCCCCCGTTTAAAGTGCCCTCCCCTCAGTCCTCGTGTGAAGTTGATTATGATAATAGACAAGTGATTGTCACATGGTTTTAAAAAGCCCACTGTAATTACTCATCAGTGAGCAATGATTTTCAACTTGATTTTAAGCGGCTGTCCAATGTGTGTGTGTGTGTGTGTGTGTGTGTGTGTAAGTAAGTGTGTGTAAGTAAGTAAGTGTGTGTGTGTGTGTAAGTGTGTGCTTACACTCACACACAGGAGGAAAAGCAGTGAGAGGCTGACCCGGGAAGCTGGTTATTTCTCACACACACACACACACACACACACACACACACACACCCACACACACACACACACACACACACACACACACACACACACACACACACCCACACACACAGGAAAAGCAGTGAGAGGCTGACCCGGGAAGCTGGTTCAAACTCCAGTAAATCTGTGACAGATTAAAATCTGTAATGTCACTGCAACAATACACAGAGAGAGACCGAGGAATATTAATACTAGAGAGCCAAAGTCAACGTGACTTCCTGCTTCAGCATGCGTACCAAGGGATTTTCATCCGCCATTTATTATCCCATAAACATTTTAAAATGCTTATAAAAATAGTTTTACTTGGTCAAACCACACGATTCAGCTATATTTAGAAACAGGAGATAACACAGATCATTTCACTCCAACTAAAACATAAAAAAAACATTTTGTTTTTATATTTTTAAATCCAGATTATTTTTTTTACATGTATTAAGTTTCCTGATGTTCTGTTTAAATATGCAAATGTACAGAAAACTAACCCATTAGGCCATTCAATTATAGGGTAAAAAACGGCACCAAACCCTGAACAAATGGATAAACTAGAACAACGGCACTGCGGATGTGAGCAGTCGACATCCATGTCTGTCCAGACTTTGATGTTTGAGCCAAATGTGAAGACATTGTGTCAAGGCGTTACTGAGAGATCACATTAAGCAGCTTGAAAATGGTGTTTGTGGGGTCACAGTGACGTTGATCTTTGACCACCAAAATGTAATCAGTTCATCCTTGAGTCCAAATGGATGTTTGTCACCATGTTTGGTCATGTTGTGATATGATCCAAACCAAAAAAATCACATCACACTGCCTGGACCAGATGTGTTGTTGGCTCTGTATATCAGTGGTTAGGTGTGTTAGATGTGTTGTTGGCTCTGTATATCAGTGGTTAGGTGTGTTAGATGTGTTGTTGGCTCTGTATATCAGTGGTTAGGTGTGTTAGATGTGTTGTTGGTTCTGTATATCAGTGGTTAGCTGTGTTAGATGTGTTGTTGGCTCTGTATATCAGTGGTTAGGTGTGTTAGATGTGTTGTTGGCTCTGTATATCAGTGGTTAGGTGTGTTAGATGTGTTGTTGGCTCTGTATATCAGTGGTTAGGTGTGTTAGATGTGTTGTTGGCTCTGTATATCAGTGGTTAGCTGTGTTAGATGTGTTGTTGGCTCTGTATATCAGTGGTTAGGTGTGTTAGATGTGTTGTTGGCTCTGTATATCAGTGGTTAGGTGTGTTAGATGTGTTGTTGGCTCTGTATATCAGTGGTTAGGTGTGTTAGATGTGTTGTTGGCTCTGTATATCAGTGGTTAGGTGTGTTAGATGTGTTGTTGGCTCTGTATATCAGTGGTTAGGTGTGTTAGATGTGTTGTTGGCTCTGTATATCAGTGGTTAGGTGTGTTAGATGTGTTGTTGGCTCTGTATATCAGTGGTTAGGTGTGTTAGATGTGTTGTTGGTTCTGTATATCAGTGGTTAGGTGTGTTAGATGTGTTGTTGGTTCTGTATATCAGTGGTTAGGTGTGTTAGATGTGTTGTTGGCTCTGTATATCAGTGGTTAGGTGTGTTAGATGTGTTGTTGGCTCTGTATATCAGTGGTTAGGTGTGTTAGATGTGTTGTTGGTTCTGTATATCAGTGGTTAGGTGTGTTAGATGTGTTGTTGGCTCTGTATATCAGTGGTTAGGTGTGTTAGATGTGTTGTTGGCTCTGTATATCAGTGGTTAGGTGTGTTAGATGTGTTGTTGGCTCTGTATATCAGTGGTTAGGTGTGTTAGATGTGTTGTTGGTTCTGTATATCAGTGGTTAGGTGTGTTAGATGTGTTGTTGGTTCTGTATATCAGTGGTTAGGTGTGTTAGATGTGTTGTTGGCTCTGTATATCAGTGGTTAGGGTTAGGTGTGTTAGATGTGTTGTTGGCTCTGTATATCAGTGGTTAGGGTTAGGTGTGTTAGATGTGTTGTTGGCTCTGTATATCAGTGGTTAGGTGTGTTAGATGTGTTGTTGGTTCTGTATATCAGTGGTTAGGTGTGTTAGATGTGTTGTTGGCTCTGTATATCAGTGGTTAGGTGTGTTAGATGTGTTGTTGGCTCTGTATATCAGTGGTTAGGTGTGTTAGATGTGTTGTTGGCTCTGTATATCAGTGGTTAGGTGTGTTAGATGTGTTGTTGACTCTGTATATCAGTGGTTAGGTGTGTTAGATGTGTTGTTGGCTCTGTATATCAGTGGTTAGGTGTGTTAGATGTGTTGTTGGCTCTGTATATCAGTGGTTAGGTGTGTTAGATGTGTTGTTGGCTCTGTATATCAGTGGTTAGGTGTGTTAGATGTGTTGTTGGCTCTGTATATCAGTGGTTAGGTGTGTTAGATGTGTTGTTGGCTCTGTATATCAGTGGTTAGGTGTGTTAGATGTGTTGTTGGCTCTGTATATCAGTGGTTAGGTGTGTTAGATGTGTTGTTGGCTCTGTATATCAGTGGTTAGGTGTGTTAGATGTGTTGTTGGTTCTGTATATCAGTGGTTAGGTGTGTTAGATGTGTTGTTGGCTCTGTATATCAGTGGTTAGGTGTGTTAGATGTGTTGTTGGCTCTGTATATCAGTGGTTAGGTGTGTTAGATGTGTTGTTGGCTCTGTATATCAGTGGTTAGGTGTGTTAGATGTGTTGTTGGCTCTGTATATCAGTGGTTAGGTGTGTTAGATGTGTTGTTGGCTCTGTATATCAGTGGTTAGGTGTGTTAGATGTGTTGTTGGCTCTGTATATCAGTGGTTAGGGTTAGGTGTGTTAGATGTGTTGTTGGCTCTGTATATCAGTGGTTAGGTGTGTTAGATGTGTTGTTGGCTCTGTATATCAGTGGTTAGGTGTGTTAGATGTGTTGTTGACTCTGTATATCAGTGGTTAGGTGTGTTAGATGTGTTGTTGGCTCTGTATATCAGTGGTTAGGGTTAGGTGTGTTAGATGTGTTGTTGGCTCTGTATATCAGTGGTTAGGTGTGTTAGATGTGTTGTTGGCTCTGTATATCAGTGGTTAGGTGTGTTAGATGTGTTGTTGGCTCTGTATATCAGTGGTTAGGTGTGTTAGATGTGTTGTTGGCTCTGTATATCAGTGGTTAGGGTTAGGTGTGTTAGATGTGTTGTTGGCTCTGTATATCAGTGGTTAGGGTTAGGTGTGTTAGATGTGTTGTTGGCTCTGTATATCAGTGGTTAGGTGTGTTAGATGTGTTGTTGGCTCTGTATATCAGTGGTTAGGTGTGTTAGATGTGTTGTTGGTTCTGTATATCAGTGGTTAGGTGTGTTAGATGTGTTGTTGGCTCTGTATATCAGTGGTTAGGTGTGTTAGATGTGTTGTTGGCTCTGTATATCAGTGGTTAGGTGTGTTAGATGTGTTGTTGGCTCTGTATATCAGTGGTTAGGTGTGTTAGATGTGTTGTTGGCTCTGTATATCAGTGGTTAGGTGTGTTAGATGTGTTGTTGGCTCTGTATATCAGTGGTTAGGTGTGTTAGATGTGTTGTTGGCTCTGTATATCAGTGGTTAGGTGTGTTAGATGTGTTGTTGGCTCTGTATATCAGTGGTTAGGTGTGTTAGATGTGTTGTTGACTCTGTATATCAGTGGTTAGGTGTGTTAGATGTGTTGTTGGCTCTGTATATCAGTGGTTAGCTGTGTTAGATGTGTTGTTGACTCTGTATATCAGTGGTTAGGTGTGTTAGATGTGTTGTTGGCTCTGTATATCAGTGGTTAGGTGTGTTAGATGTGTTGTTGACTCTGTATATCAGTGGTTAGGTGTGTTAGATGTGTTGTTGGCTCTGTATATCAGTGGTTAGCTGTGTTAGATGTGTTGTTGGCTCTGTATATCAGTGGTTAGGTGTGTTAGATGTGTTGTTGGTTCTGTATATCAGTGGTTAGGTGTGTTAGATGTGTTGTTGGCTCTGTATATCAGTGGTTAGGTGTGTTAGATGTGTTGTTGGCTCTGTATATCAGTGGTTAGGTGTGTTAGATGTGTTGTTGGCTCTGTATATCAGTGGTTAGGTGTGTTAGATGTGTTGTTGGCTCTGTATATCAGTGGTTAGGTGTGTTAGATGTGTTGTTGGCTCTGTATATCAGTGGTTAGGGTTAGGTGTGTTAGATGTGTTGTTGGTTCTGTATATCAGTGGTTAGGGTTAGGTGTGTTAGATGTGTTGTTGGTTCTGTATATCAGTGGTTAGGTGTGTTAGATGTGTTGTTGGTTCTGTATATCAGTGGTTAGGTGTGTTAGATGTGTTGTTGGTTCTGTATATCAGTGGTTAGGTGTGTTAGATGTGTTGTTGGTTCTGTATATCAGTGGTTAGGTGTGTTAGATGTGTTGTTGGCTCTGTATATCAGTGGTTAGGTGTGTTAGATGTGTTGTTGGCTCTGTATATCAGTGGTTAGGTGTGTTAGATGTGTTGTTGACTCTGTATATCAGTGGTTAGGTGTGTTAGATGTGTTGTTGGCTCTGTATATCAGTGGTTAGGTGTGTTAGATGTGTTGTTGACTCTGTATATCAGTGGTTAGGTGTGTTAGATGTGTTGTTGGCTCTGTATATCAGTGGTTAGGGTTAGGTGTGTTAGATGTGTTGTTGGCTCTGTATATCAGTGGTTAGGTGTGTTAGATGTGTTGTTGGCTCTGTATATCAGTGGTTAGGTGTGTTAGATGTGTTGTTGGCTCTGTATATCAGTGGTTAGGTGTGTTAGATGTGTTGTTGGCTCTGTATATCAGTGGTTAGGTGTGTTAGATGTGTTGTTGGCTCTGTATATCAGTGGTTAGGTGTGTTAGATGTGTTGTTGACTCTGTATATCAGTGGTTAGGTGTGTTAGATGTGTTGTTGGCTCTGTATATCAGTGGTTAGCTGTGTTAGATGTGTTGTTGACTCTGTATATCAGTGGTTAGGTGTGTTAGATGTGTTGTTGGCTCTGTATATCAGTGGTTAGGTGTGTTAGATGTGTTGTTGGCTCTGTATATCAGTGGTTAGGTGTGTTAGATGTGTTGTTGGCTCTGTATATCAGTGGTTAGGTGTGTTAGATGTGTTGTTGACTCTGTATATCAGTGGTTAGGTGTGTTAGATGTGTTGTTGGCTCTGTATATCAGTGGTTAGGTGTGTTAGATGTGTTGTTGGCTCTGTATATCAGTGGTTAGGTGTGTTAGATGTGTTGTTGGCTCTGTATATCAGTGGTTAGGTGTGTTAGATGTGTTGTTGGCTCTGTATATCAGTGGTTAGGTGTGTTAGATGTGTTGTTGGCTCTGTATATCAGTGGTTAGGTGTGTTAGATGTGTTGTTGGCTCTGTATATCAGTGGTTAGGTGTGTTAGATGTGTTGTTGACTCTGTATATCAGTGGTTAGGTGTGTTAGATGTGTTGTTGGCTCTGTATATCAGTGGTTAGGTGTGTTAGATGTGTTGTTGGCTCTGTATATCAGTGGTTAGGTGTGTTAGATGTGTTGTTGGCTCTGTATATCAGTGGTTAGGTGTGTTAGATGTGTTGTTGACTCTGTATATCAGTGGTTAGGTGTGTTAGATGTGTTGTTGGCTCTGTATATCAGTGGTTAGCTGTGTTAGATGTGTTGTTGGCTCTGTATATCAGTGGTTAGCTGTGTTAGATGTGTTGTTGGCTCTGTATATCAGTGGTTAGGTGTGTTAGATGTGTTGTTGGCTCTGTATATCAGTGGTTAGGTGTGTTAGATGTGTTGTTGGCTCTGTATATCAGTGGTTAGGTGTGTTAGATGTGTTGTTGGCTCTGTATATCAGTGGTTAGGTGTGTTAGATGTGTTGTTGGCTCTGTATATCAGTGGTTAGGTGTGTTAGATGTGTTGTTGGCTCTGTATATCAGTGGTTAGGGTTAAGGCCATGGCACACCAATCAAACATTCTCAAACAAACACCAACAAACACCAACAGACAATTGTCTGTGAATGTTGGCAGATGTTGGAGATTGTTTGAAAGCATGGCACACCGACCAAACATATTCAGCACAACAGTCCCAAACATGTAAAAAAGAAACACCAGAAAAATAGAAACTGCACTGTGTTACAGCACATAGAAGATGGCTCAGACTGACAAAGTTAGTTATACATCTGTCGAGTAATACAATGATACACCCATTTTAATTATTTTGTAGCGACAGATGCGCCACACTCACGTGACGCTTCTTGAGAGAGAGGTGAGGTAACTGCATCTTTCTGCAGACTTTATCGAGGGACCATGAAGGCGTCATGTGACAGGCAACGCTAGTTGAAGCTTGGAGGTCCTGCTGATGGCAGCTGCAACAGTGTTTTCTCTGCTATCAACCTGGTTAATCTCGCTATATTCTTCACCACAGCGGGTCATTACCCACTGTGCACTTAATCGTGCACTAGTTCTGCATAAGCACCTGCAGCTCTCTCCTTATTTTACTGACGTTCTCAGTGATCATACGGCTGTTTACATGCGTTTCTGAACGGCTAGCTAGTTATTAGCATAGCTCGCTGTTAGCCGTCATGGATGTTCTGTCTCTCCCTCATTATGTAACCTTGCTGCGCATAACATTACTTATTTGCGGGAGTGCATGGGAGAAGTCTCCCGCTAGTGTTGTTGATGCCCAGTGTGATGGCACATGGTTGGCAGAGAAACGTATGTTTGCTGCGTCGCGTGTAACGTTAGAGGAGGCTCTGCCTCTGACCAAACTGACCAGACAACCGTATGCATTAGGCGCGCATGCGTGAGCTCCGTTTCCATGGATACGCGACTGAAAACATGGGAAGTTACCAGACAACAGCGAACAGCGAACAACGCCGGATTGAACAAGTCGAATCCTGGCAAACATGACAGAACATCGCCGAACACGAACAGACAAGGACAGACAGCTATGGCACACCAAACAAACATTTGTCTTTGTTCGTGTTTGTTCGTGTTTGTTTGTGTTTGTTTGAGAATGTTCGTTTGGTGTGCCATGGGCTTTAGGTGTGTTAGATGTGTTGTTGGCTCTGTATATCAGTGGTTAGGGTTAGGTGTGTTAGATGTGTTGTTGGCTCTGTATATCAGTGGTTAGGTGTGTTAGATGTGTTGTTGGCTCTGTATATCAGTGGTTAGGGTTAGGTGTGTTAGATGTGTTGTTGGCTCTGTATATCAGTGGTTAGGTGTGTTAGATGTGTTGTTGGCTCTGTATATCAGTGGTTAGGTGTGTTAGATGTGTTGTTGGCTCTGTATATCAGTGGTTAGGTGTGTTAGATGTGTTGTTGGCTCTGTATATCAGTGGTTAGGTGTGTTAGATGTGTTGTTGACTCTGTATATCAGTGGTTAGGTGTGTTAGATGTGTTGTTGGCTCTGTATATCAGTGGTTAGGTGTGTTAGATGTGTTGTTGGCTCTGTATATCAGTGGTTAGGTGTGTTAGATGTGTTGTTGGCTCTGTATATCAGTGGTTAGGTGTGTTAGATGTGTTGTTGACTCTGTATATCAGTGGTTAGGTGTGTTAGATGTGTTGTTGGCTCTGTATATCAGTGGTTAGGTGTGTTAGATGTGTTGTTGACTCTGTATATCAGTGGTTAGGTGTGTTAGATGTGTTGTTGGCTCTGTATATCAGTGGTTAGGTGTGTTAGATGTGTTGTTGGCTCTGTATATCAGTGGTTAGGTGTGTTAGATGTGTTGTTGGCTCTGTATATCAGTGGTTAGGTGTGTTAGATGTGTTGTTGACTCTGTATATCAGTGGTTAGGTGTGTTAGATGTGTTGTTGGCTCTGTATATCAGTGGTTAGGTGTGTTAGATGTGTTGTTGGCTCTGTATATCAGTGGTTAGGTGTGTTAGATGTGTTGTTGGCTCTGTATATCAGTGGTTAGGTGTGTTAGATGTGTTGTTGGCTCTGTATATCAGTGGTTAGGTGTGTTAGATGTGTTGTTGGCTCTGTATATCAGTGGTTAGGGTTAAGGCCATGGCACACCAATCAAACATTCTCAAACAAACACCAACAAACACCAACAGACAATTGTCTGTGAATGTTGGCAGATGTTGGAGATTGTTTGAAAGCATGGCACACCGACCAAACATATTCAGCACAACAGTCCCAAACATGTAAAAAAGAAACACCAGAAAAATAGAAACTGCACTGTGTTACAGCACATAGAAGATGGCTCAGACTGACAAAGTTAGTTATACATCTGTCGAGTAATACAATGATACACCCATTTTAATTATTTTGTAGCGACAGATGCGCCACACTCACGTGACGCTTCTTGAGAGAGAGGTGAGGTAACTGCATCTTTCTGCAGACTTTATCGAGGGACCATGAAGGCGTCATGTGACAGGCAACGCTAGTTGAAGCTTGGAGGTCCTGCTGATGGCAGCTGCAACAGTGTTTTCTCTGCTATCAACCTGGTTAATCTCGCTATATTCTTCACCACAGCGGGTCATTACCCACTGTGCACTTAATCGTGCACTAGTTCTGCATAAGCACCTGCAGCTCTCTCCTTATTTTACTGACGTTCTCAGTGATCATACGGCTGTTTACATGCGTTTCTGAACGGCTAGCTAGTTATTAGCATAGCTCGCTGTTAGCCGTCATGGATGTTCTGTCTCTCCCTCATTATGTAACCTTGCTGCGCATAACATTACTTATTTGCGGGAGTGCATGGGAGAAGTCTCCCGCTAGTGTTGTTGATGCCCAGTGTGATGGCACATGGTTGGCAGAGAAACGTATGTTTGCTGCGTCGCGTGTAACGTTAGAGGAGGCTCTGCCTCTGACCAAACTGACCAGACAACCGTATGCATTAGGCGCGCATGCGTGAGCTCCGTTTCCATGGATACGCGACTGAAAACATGGGAAGTTACCAGACAACAGCGAACAGCGAACAACGCCGGATTGAACAAGTCGAATCCTGGCAAACATGACAGAACATCGCCGAACACGAACAGACAAGGACAGACAGCTATGGCACACCAAACAAACATTTGTCTTTGTTCGTGTTTGTTCGTGTTTGTTTGTGTTTGTTTGAGAATGTTCGTTTGGTGTGCCATGGGCTTTAGGTGTGTTAGATGTGTTGTTGGCTCTGTATATCAGTGGTTAGGGTTAGGTGTGTTAGATGTGTTGTTGGCTCTGTATATCAGTGGTTAGGTGTGTTAGATGTGTTGTTGGCTCTGTATATCAGTGGTTAGGTGTGTTAGATGTGTTGTTGGCTCTGTATATCAGTGGTTAGGTGTGTTAGATGTGTTGTTGGCTCTGTATATCAGTGGTTAGGTGTGTTAGATGTGTTGTTGGCTCTGTATATCAGTGGTTAGGTGTGTTAGATGTGTTGTTGGCTCTGTATATCAGTGGTTAGCTGTGTTAGATGTGTTGTTGGTTCTGTATATCAGTGGTTAGGTGTGTTAGATGTGTTGTTGGCTCTGTATATCAGTGGTTAGGTGTGTTAGATGTGTTGTTGGCTCTGTATATCAGTGGTTAGGTGTGTTAGATGTGTTGTTGGCTCTGTATATCAGTGGTTAGGTGTGTTAGATGTGTTGTTGGCTCTGTATATCAGTGGTTAGGTGTGTTAGATGTGTTGTTGGTTCTGTATATCAGTGGTTAGGTGTGTTAGATGTGTTGTTGGTTCTGTATATCAGTGGTTAGCTGTGTTAGATGTGTTGTTGGCTCTGTATATCAGTGGTTAGGTGTGTTAGATGTGTTGTTGGCTCTGTATATCAGTGGTTAGGTGTGTTAGATGTGTTGTTGGCTCTGTATATCAGTGGTTAGGTGTGTTAGATGTGTTGTTGGCTCTGTATATCAGTGGTTAGGGTTAGGTGTGTTAGATGTGTTGTTGGCTCTGTATATCAGTGGTTAGGTGTGTTAGATGTGTTGTTGGCTCTGTATATCAGTGGTTAGGTGTGTTAGATGTGTTGTTGACTCTGTATATCAGTGGTTAGGTGTGTTAGATGTGTTGTTGGTTCTGTATATCAGTGGTTAGGTGTGTTAGATGTGTTGTTGGCTCTGTATATCAGTGGTTAGGTGTGTTAGATGTGTTGTTGACTCTGTATATCAGTGGTTAGGTGTGTTAGATGTGTTGTTGGCTCTGTATATCAGTGGTTAGCTGTGTTAGATGTGTTGTTGGCTCTGTATATCAGTGGTTAGGTGTGTTAGATGTGTTGTTGGCTCTGTATATCAGTGGTTAGGGTTAGGTGTGTTAGATGTGTTGTTGGCTCTGTATATCAGTGGTTAGGTGTGTTAGATGTGTTGTTGGCTCTGTATATCAGTGGTTAGCTGTGTTAGATGTGTTGTTGACTCTGTATATCAGTGGTTAGGTGTGTTAGATGTGTTGTTGGCTCTGTATATCAGTGGTTAGGTGTGTTAGATGTGTTGTTGGCTCTGTATATCAGTGGTTAGGTGTGTTAGATGTGTTGTTGGCTCTGTATATCAGTGGTTAGGTGTGTTAGATGTGTTGTTGGCTCTGTATATCAGTGGTTAGGTGTGTTAGATGTGTTGTTGGCTCTGTATATCAGTGGTTAGCTGTGTTAGATGTGTTGTTGGCTCTGTATATCAGTGGTTAGGGTTAGGTGTGTTAGATGTGTTGTTGGCTCTGTATATCAGTGGTTAGGTGTGTTAGATGTGTTGTTGGCTCTGTATATCAGTGGTTAGGTGTGTTAGATGTGTTGTTGGCTCTGTATATCAGTGGTTAGGTGTGTTAGATGTGTTGTTGGCTCTGTATATCAGTGGTTAGGGTTAGGTGTGTTAGATGTGTTGTTGGCTCTGTATATCAGTGGTTAGGTGTGTTAGATGTGTTGTTGGCTCTGTATATCAGTGTCATCTGCCTGGTCACAGCTCGCTCTCTCAGACCAAAGCCCACAACACTGTGAAGCTGTCAAGACGACACCTTGAGGAAATTAAACACCCATTTCTATTTTGAGGGACTACTTGGCTGAAAAGCTGCAACACAACAATGTGTTTGCACAGACATGTTAACAAATCTGTCATGGAATCAGGATCTGGATCACTTCACATGCATGCTACCCTATAGGACTCCCTCACTCCACTCTTTCTGCTGTGTCTCGCTTTCCTCCCCCCTTCTCTCTCTCTCTCTCTTTCTCTCTCTCTCTCTCATTCTCTCTCTCATTCTCGCTCTCTGCCACAGCAGGTCTGCAGATGATAAATTGCTCTCTAAATCATCGTCTGTTTGTCTTTCATTATGCAATCGCTTCCAAATGCCAGAGGTGCCTATATGAATGACTAACCTGTCACACTGTGTGTGTGTGTGTGTGTGTGTGTGTGTGTGTGTGTGTGTGTGTGTGTGTGTGCATGTGTGTGTGTGTGTGTGTGTGAGCCGAGTAGTGAATGGCAAGGCTGTGTTGATGTAAGACTGCGAGAGAGAGGGATGAAGACAGGAGGGGTTGGATGAACAGAATGAAAGATAAAGAGAGGAAAAAAGAAAAGGGGAACAGAGCCAGATGAAGTCTGAGTGAGAGATGAAAGAGATATAATGAGACAGAGAGAAAACAAAGAGGATACAAACAGTAGGATAGAGAGGGTTAGAGAGAGAGAGAGAGAGAGAGAGAGAGAGAGAGAGAGAGAGAGAGAGAGAGGTGTTTCCCCATCAAAGCCAAGACAAAACGTGCTCTGAGACACTTAGCCACAAACTAACAAATGGCACTTTGAACATACGAAGCTCTTTAGGACAGACAAGAGCTCCTTTAAGTCTTAAAGTTTAAGACAAGGGTCCTTGAGGGGTTCCCGGGGGTCACCAGCAAATTCATGAAATAGATATGTGTC
>NC_139646.1:30141458-30143958 GCF_964638095.1 Poromitra crassiceps | reverse complement strand
AAGGAAACTGCCACACTAAAATACTCAACCAAAAACAGCCCTGGGATTCATGTGCCCAATTTGACACTTTGGTGTTGTATATTTCATATTCCGTCCAGATATTTCCGGGAGCGACAATGGAATTTAATATTCGAACATGTTTTGGCAATCTAAAACATCAAAGGTAAATGTCATGTTTTGTCACGTCATCCATTGCTTTTTGGACTTCCATTTTGAAGCCTAAGCCTGGCCGTCGCCATCTTGGCGTTCTTGTGCAGCTCACGCGAGACGGCACGAGACCGGGGTTTGACGAGATGACAAAATACTGACAATGTTTTCTTATTCATTTAAAAAGTCTTAGTTTTATATGTCAGCAGAAACTAGGGGTGTCACGATACACTCAGTTCATGATACGATATGATACACGATATTGGGTTCACGATAACGATACGATATTTTAACAATATTCTTTTGCGATCGATTTGTAAGTTGAGGGGGCATCCTCCACGCTAATTTGAGCAATTTCACCATTTTCATCATCCGTGTCTGTAACGTCCCTCGTCTGTTCAAACAAAGCAATGAAAAGGAGAGCGAGCATGCAATCAGATGCAGATCAGTGCCACCATGTTCAGCTTCTTTTTCTCGCGATATGATATTTCATCTCAACGATACATATTGTCACGTTTTGATATTGCGATATATTGTGGGACGATATATTGTGACATCCCTAGCAGAAACGTAACAGTTTACCTTCAAATATGACCGTGGTTTGTTGTACATGCTTTTTTGTAACCAAACCACTTCCACACTACTGAAGTCACTCCCCTGGAGTTAACTTCTCCCCCGTGGAGCTCCGCCCCCCTGCTGATTCGCACGGTGGAGGCTGTGCAACCATTTTCATGAGGTCACGCCTCACCTCAAGTTGTCTCCGCCCCCAGGGGAGGCGCACCTCACAGTTTGAAAACTGCTGCTCTAGTCTATGTTGTTGGTTAAACTGCTGCTCTAGTCTATGTTGTTGGTTAAACTGCTGCTCTAGTCTATGTTGTTGGTTAAACTGCTGCTCTAGTCTATGTTGTTGGTTAAACTGCTGCTCTAGTCTATGTTGTTGGTTGAGGTAAACTGCTGCTCTAGTCTATGTTGTTGGTTAAACTGCTGCTCTAGGGAAGGACTGATGATGATGTCACACTGAGACGTCACAATGTATACGTGACATCATCGAGTGTCAATGATGACATTGTGGCAGATGAAATCATTGATGACATTACTCATTGATGACATCATAATCAATGATCATCCTCACTGACATCACAATTGCTCGATTGACATAATTGATGACATCATCATCACCAATGACTAGGGGTGGGAATCACCACAGCCCCGGCGATAAAATATTGTGATTTAAGAAACGTTGTGAAAAAATTGTACTTTTATTACCTTTTTTGAACTGCAAATGATTTCGCCAAAGGTTAAAAAACTATCATCTGTTTTATCTAATGAGATAAAGTTCCCAGTCTGTTCATTTCACTTCAATCATTTTTACTGCAGCAAAATGGGATTGTCAAGTCAATGGATTGACTGTATATATGATCTGGATGAAGTGAGCCCATTGGTTTTTGAATCTCCTTCTTCCTGCTAATTGTGATGCATTGTGGGAGATCTGGTACTGCGGAAGCACCGTCCGCCTGGCTTGTGTTGTTCTTCTTGTGTTCTGTACATCCATGGTGTGTGAGCCTCCAGCCTGTTAGCTGCTGATAAGCCTCCACAAAGTAAATCGGGGATCTTGAAATATGGGTTATTTTTGATAAACTGTCCTCACAACAAGAGCAATAGTTACGTGTGTCTACTAACATTATTAGTAACAAGCAGTGGAGGACTCGCACACAGAACTATAGACAAGACAAAGTCTTAAAAAATCAGATCCATTTTATTATAGGATCGGCACAAATTGGCAGCAAACGTTCAGTCCTAGTTGGACTATCGTCAGTGCAGTACTGTATCTTATCTGACTGCCGCACCAGAAGCAAGAATCACTAGGACCGATGTCAAGCGTGCAGCTCTCTTCATGCTCCGTGACTAACATTATTAAACATCATAAAGATAACGTTTCTGATAGTTTGCTAAATTACTACATGCTAATCTGCTAGCGCGCTATCTGGCGAACTTCTTCCTCTGCTTATTCTAATAGCTTTCCGGCAGACTAGATGCCTTGCATCAATATGCCATTGGTGCCTCTATCGGTCGGAAGTATTACTGTTCTGATTTATCAAATGTATTTATTGTCTATTAAAACTCGAAATGGGACCATAATTTAGAAAACGGAGGACATGAGAGCATGAAAAATACTTGAAATTGTTGATTCAGAGCATCAACTCATTTGGAAAGTGTTTAAGACATAGACCGAGAGAGAAGTTGAGTCATAATCACATTGATTTGCATGCAGTGCACTTTGATTCTGCAGTACGCACGCCGCCCCCCACTGGCCATTCGAAAGAATGCATTTTCCGGGTTGGCCTCCAACAGA
>NC_139646.1:30118958-30136458 GCF_964638095.1 Poromitra crassiceps | reverse complement strand
AGTCGTATTGAACCAGGTAACGACGTGTGTATATATGCGTGTTGCGGTCAGAGTCGTATTGAACCAGGTAACGACGTGTGTATATATGCGTGTTGCGGTCAGAGTCGTATTGAACCAGGTAACGACGTGTGTATATATGCGTGTTGCGGTCAGAGTCGTATTGAACCAGGTAACGACGTGTGTATATATGCGTGTTGCGGTCAGAGTCGTATTGAACCAGGTAACGACGTGTGTATATATGCGTGTTGCGGTCAGAGTCGTATTGAACCAGGTAACGACGTGTGTATATATGCGTGTTGCGGTCAGAGTCGTATTGAACCAGGTAACGACGTGTGTATATATGCGTGTTGCGGTCAGAGTCGTATTGAACCAGGTAACGACGGTAACCAAAGGAAATGGACAGACTAAATTAAAGGGGACCTATTGTGCTCATTTGCAGTTCTATATGTTCTTATTGTTTTCTTCTGCGACTCTACTAGAGCAGCTTTGCATGATTCACAGTTCAACTCCTTATTTATCTGGTACTGCCCCTTTATGCAGCCCTTCAGTTCAGCCTCTGGGGGTTTCCATAATATATTATATCATATAAAATATTAACTATTATTATTAATAATATTAACAAAATATTGTTATATATTTATTGTAAATTATGTAATATTCCAGGTACATCATATATTACATGTTATGATTAGTAGTATGAATAGAGGTTGACATGCTTTGCACTTGCTTTCTTGATGTCTTCCTCTGCAGTAACAGATACAACACTCTTAACAGCACCAATCATGTAAGGTCATATTCCATATTATCTTAAATCGGCACAAGTCCAGCCAAACAAATATCACTTTGTGAGTGAGAGCAGAAGCAGTATAATATATACTCTATGTAGTGTTCAAGTTGTGAGAACTGTCCCAGTTTGAAATGTGTGAAATCAGTAGAAAGTACAGCCTGTGAAGTCTGGTAGGGTGAATTGTGACATCACGCACTCAAGGCTGGATCTGTAGGATCCCATTGGTTGGGTATGGTTTGTACAGTGCAGAAGGCTGGAGCAATGACCATATAAGGCAATCAGGGTTTATCTGACCTCTCTGATCACCGAGACCCGTGTTCTCGTTCAAATATCGTAACCTCTCGTTCGGAGCACTCAAAATCCCGTGTTTGTTCTTTCACATACGTTTAGCTCATTATTTGATTATTGTAACATCCAACATTGTAACAGTATATTTATAAGAAAATATGGAAAAGCATAGTAAGTCCTGTTTCAATGAAAAAAGCCATTTTGAAACTATTCCCCCCCCCCCCCCCCCCCTCTCTCTCTCCTCTTTCCCTCCACCTTGTATCTGTCTCATTTCTATTTCTATATGTGTGTCATGCTACCTGTTACCTGTATAGAACTTGCTGACTCCATTATGGATCAAGTTGGTAATTCATCATCAAGTGATTCACCACATGGGAATTAGGGCTGGGCGATATATCGAATACTGTATACTCGATGTATCGCGGCTTGTGCCACGTGAGATGTAGAAATGACTATATCGCGAACATTCGAGTATAATTGTCACGCATCGTTTATAATTTAAGCCGCCGGCATGACTCGCTTCACGTTTCCTCTTGTCAGCTCTCTCTCTCAAGCCTCTCAAGGGAGAGCTCTGTCACACTCAGGAAGGGAGGGGGAATCACATGGATACGTCAAACGCGTCAGACACACCCGTCCCCAGCAACCAACCCAAGCAGTTGGCGAAACATGGTGTCAACTTTCAAATTATAACAAAACAACCACTATTGCAATTTGCAATACATGTGCCGCAAGTTTTCTGAGATTAGGGGAAAGTCTGAGCTGGCGTTACGCTAAACCAAACGTGGGGAGGAGGCAGCGGATTTGTTTGGCGTTAACGTTAGCTGTTGTGGTGGCTAACGATAGCTAGCTGGTTGTGGCTACCTAGTTTAGCAGGCAGCGCTCCACAAGCTTGTTGTGACCAAAATCCCCGCATTTAAAGCACTTCATACTCCCAGAGCTGGCGTAAACCATAGAGAACCTCATGCATTACTCAAAATTAAACGTCCAGGGTTTGTGTCTCCAAAAGCAACTAACGCTAACGTTACATGCAAGGTAACGTGAAGCTAACGTAGCTAGCTGCGGGGCAGTCATGATCTATAAGGAAAATGAATGCGCACATTTACATAAAAGTCAACATCACATAGTGTCTTTTCTTTAATCTAGAGGCATCATTTTTCAGTCAAAAGTGAAACGACACAGATATGATGGCGTATAGTGAGGCTTTCCATGCCTCACAATAGACCAAATCACCGTGACGTCACCATGTAAACAAATTTACTTCCGGGTACCACTTGGGGAAGGCGGCAGGTTTAAATGTGCGTGTTGTCAAATAAATGCTGTCAAACCCTCTCGTTGTTTTCAGCCGACTACTTTCAATTTAAATGGTTAAACGGTTGGTAAACATGCTTGTCCGACGTATCTAGCCTTTCTTCTGTATTTGTTTTATGTAGTGTTAGCTAGCTAATAGCGTTTGTTTGTCTGTCAAACTCGCTGTTTTTTTGCAGTCATTAACGTTACAGAGTAACCTCGCGTCACCAGGCTCTTCTCGGCGAGCCTGGTACAGACAGAGATACTGACGCCACGTCAATTTAATTTAGCTTCAAGTCTACTCTAGTCTGGTCCAACAGGTAAATTAGCTAGTCTGGTCTCCACTAACGTTAGTGAAAGTGTTGTTATGAATGATATTAAACAACACAACACGGACGAACCATTTTTGTCTTCTTTGTCTGTTTTTGTCTTCAAAACGTCAGTTTGTGCCGTTCACCGCCATTATAATGTGTGGACCCAGGGGTACCCGGAAGTAAATGTAAACATCCCGCTGATTTGGTCTATAGAAGTGGCCCCAATGCAAAATTCAGACAGCTTATATGTTGCCGTCATGCCAATAAGAGTCTAAATTACTATGCCTTTTATGCTTTATCTGCAGACTAAGCAGCTAGGCTTTCGGTTCTATAAAAGCCATTATTTTTTGTATTGACTATTGAGTGATACACTTTACTAAAACAATCATATTATATCACAATAGTGATGTAAGATTTGCTTAGGTCAGAGCTATGGAATATTAAATCATCCATCTTTGCTCACTACATCTGCCCTTTCTTTCTTCTTCTTTTTTAGCCTTTGGTGTGCAAATACAGGTTAAGAACTTATTTTTTTAATACAAAAATGTGAAATAATTATCGATTTATCGTATCGGTTATCGGCCAGGAGAAGCATATATTTATCGGTTATTGTATCGGCTCTAAAAATCCATATTGTGCATCCCTAATCTTTGGTCCATATTGCCCAGCCCTACTAAGATCTTTGTTGTCGTCAGTGTTGGGGGCGGGGCTAGTAACGTGTTTTAGTACTAAATTACCATGTTAGTTTTTCAATTATTGTAATATGTTGGTAGTTACATTACATAGAATATTTTTTACTCACTGACTTTTCCATGTATACACGAGACTTTACAAAATGTTTGGTCATGGAAATTTGGTTTAAAGTCATGGAAAAGTCATGGAAATCCATTGGTCAAAATGTGTATGAACCCTGAAGGGTTAAATTGAGCATTTATGAGAGATTTCAAAAATATCGAGATATATATTGTGTATCGCGTTCTAGCCGAAAAACATTGCGATATTCTTTAGAGGCCATATCGCCCAGCTCTAATGGGAATAATGTTAGCTTTCAACCAACATTTGTGTAAACAGGGGTTCAGTGTTTCCTACCATTCTACAGGCCTGGCGAGCCCGCCAGGCCAACGATGCCCCGATGTTTCTATGGGAAACACTGGGGGTTCCTACACATTTTCTATAAAAAAAAAACAATATGTTTTCCATACCTTCATTTGTTTTGAAGGTTTTGTCTGGTGTTCAATATTACGCAGATGTTAAGACATCTTGCTTCTGCTAACTAGGTCATGTATAGATGATGATTGTTCTCAGCCACAAATATCAGAATGCCTGTGTGTGTGTGTGTGTGTGTGTGTGTGTGTGTGTGTGTGTGTGTGTGTGTGTGTGTGTGTGTATATATATATATATATATATATATATATATATATATATATATATACATGTAGCTCTATCTATGGTTAACACATTCACTGCCAGCCGTTTTTTTTTTACTGTAGGTAGCTTCTGCCAGAGGGTTTTTTTGAGGATTCTGGCTCATCTTTCAAGACCCGAGGATTCTTTTCTGCTAAGATTTTGTGAACACAAAATATATCAAAAGAACTAATAGAATGTGTGCTTTCTCTGTCTAAAAGAGTTAGTTTGTAGAGTTAGTAGTTATGTAGGCATTAGCACTTGAATACAGCATGGTTTCAGCGTCTGAAAATTTAAGCTGAGATAAATAGCTTTTTGTGAAATTCGATAGAACAGTCACTTTAACCATTCATTTTTGGCATCAGTAAGACGTCAGACATCTAAACAATAGTTTTGAACAGTAATTTCCTCCATAACAGCAGGAAACCCCCCTCTACTTCAAACTCCTCCCTCCGTGTGTGTTCTTCTTGGCTGCAGCGGGCGTGTCACAAGCTTGTTTCTGCTGCTGCTCCTGCTGCTGCTCCTGTCTGCTGGCGGCCGCTGGGCGAGGATGGGCTCGCTCGTTTCTTTTGCGATTCTGGTCTTATTTATGCTGCGTGTTTCAAAGTGTGTTGCACCCATAATCTATTATGCAAATTTGCAATCCCCCACCGCCAGCAATCAGCGCGAAAGCGAAAGCGTTTTCGCCAATCCATTTTACAGTATGAAGAATGGTTTCATCGCGCGTTCCCCTGCAGTTTTGGCTCGGCTTTTTCTAGTCTGGAATCTCTAGTGCTCAGCACTGTCGCCACTTAGTGGGTCGGTGGAATGGGTTGTACACGTTCGGTGGCTCCAATATTTATATAAGAGATGTAAAAGGGTTAGATCAACGTCCCACCGTCAATTTTTTTTTTTTTTTTTTTTTGACGTATCAACTCGTCATTGGCAGTCAACCGTTGGATTTTTTTTGACGTATCAACTCGTCAATGACAGTGAACGTGTTAAGATGGCACTTTATGAAGTTTTTAATAGTTTCAGTAGGCAAACGTAACTAGTTGACCCCCAATATGCATCGGTTTTTCGATATTTGGAAATATAATTTTGGAGAATGACAGCCGACCGACCATCTCAGCTGATGTAACCCGGCTCCAGAATGGTCTCAGTATATCATCGCAGATGGAGAGACAGACGCTCGGCGTATGGAGGTAATGATCTGAGGGAACATTTATTGTTTATTGTTTATTAAAATAATCACAGGTGTTATTGCTTGATTTGCGGGTCTTCAAGCGCACGTGCCAGATGCTTTACAAAAACCAGTCTAGATGCAGCTGTGTGTGTGTGTGGGGAAAAAACAAAAAACAAAAGAGAATCCTAATTGCTACATAAAAGTCCCACATATGAATGCAAAGTGGTGTCTAACCTGCACCTGCTCTTTAACTATTGTACCTACTGTCAAATCCTCTGTCATCTATGTATATATGCACCGTTTATAATACCACAATGGCTGGCCCTCCTGGAGCAATTTGAGGGAGTGAAGATGTACTAACTAGTGGGGAGCTGAGAGCTAATTAGACCAGCTTGGGAGTGTGTAGACCGTCACACTGAGTCAGGATTGACACTAGATCTTAGCGTTTACATTAGACCCCTGATGCATTTGCTATTGCTGGGAGCCCAAACGGGTCGCTGGCCTGGTTTCCCACATGACAAGCCCATTAAAATGGTTCAAGGAGCAGCTCAGTGCTCCTTGTTGTAGAAATGGAAGACGCGTTGAAAGATGTGGGCGTCCGGGTAGATTTCCTGCATACCAACACAAGAGACGCAGGTTCGAGCCCCCATGCTTAAATGGAAATAAATTAAAGGGTAACTAAACCCCCCCAAAAAGCTTTAAACCAACAGCTTTAAACCAATGTATATGGCTTTTGAGGTGTGTTGCTGAAGGATTCTGGGCAAAATCTCCACATTTGAGACTAAACTGTTGGATTTCTACATACACCGTATAACTTTCAGGCAGCAAGAGTGCCCTCTAGGGGTTCAAACCAGCTTTCGCACTTTGGCCTCACAAGCCTAGCAAACACATTCAGTCTAATTTGTTGTCCTCAATTAAGCATATGAAAAAGTCTTCTGGACTAAAAGACAATGCTTAGGAAGTATATGTAAAAGTACAGTCATTTAGAGCTGGGCCAAAACAGTAGTAGCTTCACTGCCTAACAAAATGAGGGTCGCAGGTTCGAGCCCCCATGTTACGTCCGGCTTGGTCGGGCGTCCATACAGGCACAATTGACTGTGTCTGTGGGTGGGAAGCTGGATTAAATGTATGAGTCCTGGGCGGTGCACTAGCGCCTCCTGGGGGGGGGATTGATAAAAAAAGATGCAGTATCTCTGGAATAATGAAATGAGGGCTCAATAAATGAATGAAGCTCCTCTATAATACAACACTGCTTTGTCCTGAAGCTCCTCTATCATACAACACTGCTTTGTCCTGCACACAAGTTTCTCTGTGTGTGTGTGTGTGTGTGTGTGTGTGTGTGTGTACGTGTGCGTGTGTGTGTGTGTGTGTGTGTGTGTGTGTACGTGTGCGTGTGCGTGTGTGTGTGTGTGTGTGTGCGTGCGTCCCTTGACAGAATAAATGAGTGCTCGGCCTGCCAATAAAGAGATGAAGCCCACGCCAATTAGACTGTTTTAATATTGGATTACCACAAGACTGGCTTTGTGTCGTGTGTCTGTGTGTGTGTGTGTGTGTGTGTGTGTGTGTGTGTGTGTGTGTGTGTGTGTGTGTGTGTGTGTGTGGCAACGCAGGTCTGCACATTTACAGTACATGCTTTTATGTTACCCACAGGGCATTATGGTGTGTGTGTGTGTGCGTGTGCGTGTGTGCGCGAGTGTGTGTGTGTGTGTGTGTGTGTGTGTGCGTAAATGAGTTCTAGGGCAACGATGATGTCATAGCACTTAAAAAGTCGTTGGGTTGATGGGCATTGCCCAGAAATCAAGTAAAAGATGAGAGGGAGAGAGAGAGGGAGAGAGAGAGAGAAACATCTGCAGCTACTTGACCCATTAAGGTGTACTCTGCAGAATCTTTGCATTTTCCTATGATGTGCAGAGACACAGCCCTCTGCCTGTATATTTCTATTGTCTTATTGTTTTGCTGTGATCAGAACTTTTGTGGGCTGCGACATTTGAGCAGCTTCACGTTGGGTGTGTCGGCCCCCAGCAGAGCATGTGAGCGGAGCGGAGCGTGGAGCGGAGCGGGGGGATTTTGGCTTGAGCGGGGACCAGAGTGGTACCGGAGCGAAATTTGGAGCGTCACCGATCACCCGCTCAGTGCTGCTCCAGTATCGATCACAACATGTTCAAATCAGAATGCATCGGTGCGTGGCCATGTGCACGCCCACCAGGGCTGGTGACTGCGCCCGTTTTACTCGCATATGCGACTAAAAATAGAACAGTGCAAATTGTAAAATGCCTTTTGGGGCACGTGTGCGAGTACATAATTCGACCTTCAATATATATATTTATTTTTTCAGAGCGTTAAAAATCTGAACTGCATTAAAGTTGAGAGCCTGTGTGTGCCAGTTCACTTGAAGGTAACACAACATTGCCTTGAACCAATGGTGACTGGTGAAAAAAAGCACGTGATCTCTCGTCAGCGGAAGCGGAGAGACAGACTGCAGACTCAGAGAGGTGATAGCTAGCCGGTGGTGATAGATAAAGTTATGAAATCCATTAAGCATTATTTTAGACGGGCGAATGTGGGAGAAAATGACAAGGAGGGGGCGGAGATGGAGGAAGAGGAGGAAGAAGACGGTGGTGAAGACGAAGATGTAACGTTACCATTAGCTGAAGAAGCTAGCGCTAGCGGGACGGAACCCACCGCAGGCGCAGCAGATAACGTTAAACGCAAGAAGGCACACAAGTACAAGTTTAATATGGACTGGCAGAAAACATTTCCTTGGCTCATTTTCGAGGAGAACAAGATGTACTGCAAGTACTGCAGAGGGCAGAAACAAGTGGGCAAGTCATTATTTGTCACAGGCAACCCTCACCTTAAACGTGATACCGTCCAGAAACACGCTAAATCCAACAAGCATGCCCTGTGCAGAGATGCATTCATAGCGGCACAATCCTGCTGATCCTAGTCCTGCTGTGGACCGCTGGCTGAGCTCCGAACGGGCCAGACCACCCGATTACAAAGACTGCTGGGGTGATATCCTTTCTGTCGATACAGACTGACTGAGCAGACTTATGTTTACATTTAGATCAAGTTTGTTAATTTGAAATTCAAGCACTTTGTTTAAAATAAATGTTTCTTCAAGGTCAAATAAGCTCAACTGTTGGAGTGATGTCCTTTTTGTCTAAACAGACTGATTGAGCAGAGTTACGTTTACATTTCGAACTAGTTCGTTTAAACTAGTTGGTTAATTTGAAATTCAAGCACTTTCTTAGGATTGATTATTTTATTTTATTTATTTTATTTGTATTCTCTCTGCACTCTTGTTCTACAGGTTTGTGAATTTAATTTGAGGAACGTAACTTGCCGTTTTGAAAATATACCTCAGTTGCACTGTTTTCGCTTTAGTGTTCTCATATGCAAATAAATGTTATTTTGTTTAAAAATGTCTCCTAATGTCCCTTTATTAAGGAGAAACGCATTATTTAATACATTTTTTATCATGCCCCTAAAATTATTTTTGTGCTCCTAGTTTTTTCAACTTAGGGGCACACGTGCTCCTTCTGAAAATGCTAAGTCACCAGCCCTGACGCCCACTATTTTCTTTCCAGCTGCAGACGAGAAGGAAGAGAAACGAACATGCAGCCGACTCTGCTGAGCTCATGTTATTTGTAGTGAGCAATGCCCATTGCCCAGGCGTTTAAACGCAAATTAAAACGCCCTGGCCTTTTGATCTTTTTTATTCTTTTGAGCGGAGCGGTGAGTGGGAGCGGGTGAAATCTGTATGGAGCGGGGAGCGGACTGGAGCGGACTGGAGCGGAGCAGCCGGGAGCGCTGGAGCGGGTGGAAAGGACCGCTCCGCTCACATGCTCTGGCCCCCAGCCAATAACATTGCGCAGAGAAGAGCCCAGCAGACTGTTATTCAAACAAAACCAAGGACCAAAGCAGGAAATGCGGTAGCATTGTGCAAGGTGTTTGGAGGTTTTATTTTATTTTAGAACACTATCAGAACATTAACAAGGCGCTATGTGACCTTCCAATCTAGTTTGTTGTGTTGTGCTGTGCTGTGTGTGTAAGGTCTGTGTGTGTTTTGGTCTTTTATTTTGAAGGTATGTGTGTGTTTTGGGCTTTTGCTTTGCAGGTCTGTTTGTGTTTTGGGATTTTAGTTTGAAGGTCTACAGGCTTTTATTTTTGAAGGTCTATGAGTGTTTTCAACTTGTATTTTGAAGGTGTATGGGCTTTTATTTTGAAGGTCTGTGTTTTGCACTTTTATTTTGAAGGTCTATGGGCCTTTATTTGGAAGGTTTGGGGCTTTTATTTTGAAGGTTCCAGGCTATTCTTTAGTAGGTTTTAGCCTTTTATTTAGAAGGTTCTCAGCTTTTATTTTGAAGGTTCAGGGGGGGTATTTTGAAGATTATGTGCTTTTATTTTGGAGGTTCAGGGGGGTATTTTGAAGATTATCTGCTTTTCTTTTGAAGGGTTGAGGCTGTTATTTTGAAGGTTTGGGGGGTTTATTTTGAAGGTTCTAGGCTTTTACTTTCAAGTTCTGGAGCTTTTACGTTGAAGGTGTTGGGCTTTTACTTTGAAGGTTAAGGGCTTTTATTTTGAAAGTGTGTGTTCTGTGTTTTTCTATTGAACGTCCATGTGTGTTCTGGGCTTTTATTTTGGAAGGCTTTTGGGTTTATTTGGAATGTTTTGGGGCTTTATTTTGAAGGGTCCTTTTTTTCTAATATTTTTGTCTAATATTGTTAAATTAAATGTGTCCTGTGTGTCATTTGTGTACATTTTATTTATTTATTTATTCAGTCAGTACTAATACAGTAGTAGCCTACACTTTTATAATGTTTGTTTTTAACACATTGACTGCCAGCCGTTTTTTTTTGCTGTAGGTAGCTTCTGCCAAGCCGTTTTTTGAGGATTATGGCTCATTTTACAAGAGCCGAGGATTCGTTTCAGCTTGGAGTTTGTGAACATACAATATCTCAAAAGTACTAATAGAATGTGTACTTTCTCTGTCTAAAAGAGTTAGTTTGTAGAGTTAGTAGTTATGTAAGCATTAGCAGTTGAATACAGCATGGTTTTAGCGTCAGAAAGAATATTCAGAGATAAACGGCTTTTTGTGAAATTGGATGGAACAGTCACTTTAACCATTCATTTTTGGCTCTCTCTCTCTCTCTCTCCCTCCCCCTCTCGCTCTCTCTCTCTCTCTCCCTCCCTCTCGCTCTCCCTCCCTCTCTCTCTCTCTCTCTCTCTCTCTCCCTCCCTCTCGAGTTGCTTCAACTCCTCCCTCCGTGGGCGGACAAGCTTGTCACCAGTCAGTGCTTTGCTGCTCTCCTGTGCCTGCATGTCTGCACGGCCGCTGTTTGAGGAAGTCGGGATGGACTCGCTCGTTTGGAGTTTTGGTTGAGAGAAGCTTTTGCGATTCTGGTCATATTTATGCTGCGTGTTTCAAAGTGTGTTCCTCCACCTGTAATCTATCACCCGATCATAGTAGATCGGCTGAATCTATTATGTAAATTTGCAATCCCGCATCGCCAGCAATCAGCGCGAAAAGGAAAGCGTTTTCCCCCATCCATTTTTCATGAGAATGGCTGGGCTGAGAATGGCGTGACAAGTTAAAAAAATGCTTTCCTTCCTCTAGCCAGGAGAGCACTGTTGCCACTTAGTGGGTCGGTGGAATGGGTTGTAAACGTTCGGTGGCTCCAATAATTATATAAGAGATGTAAAAGGGTTAGATGCACAACCCACCGTCAAAAAAAAAAAATCGATGCCAAAAACGTGTAAACACATTGTTGGCAGGGAACAGCTGGATTCTGAAAACGTGTTCATACGTTGTTGGCAGTGAATGTGTTAAATAACCAGGAAAATGATGTATGTTTTTATGTTGTCTTCTTGGCCAGGTTTTTTACCTGGTTAAATGTTGTGTGTGTGTGTGTGTGTGTGTGTGTGTGTGTGTGTGTGTGTGTGTTAGAGCAGGGCTACGGGTTCGGACAGAAACATTGAAGTCGCGTTCGGGCTCGGGCCGGGCTCGGTCACGTAATCAGCTAATTCTTGCTAATTGTTGTTTAACATGCAGGCCAACCGGCTAGGTGCAGGTTATAATACGGATTCCACTGCATGTTAAGAAGTGGCTTATGGGTGTAAACACATTGAGTCCATACAGTATGGGTGTAAACATGTTGAGTCCATACAGTATGGGTGTAAACATGTTGAGTCCATACAGTATGGGTGTAAACATGTTGAGTCCATACAGTATGGGTGTAAACACATTGAGTCCATACAGTATGGGTGTAAACATGTTGAGTCCATACAGTATGGGTGTAAACATGTTGAGTCCATACAGTATGGGTGTAAACACATTGAGTCCATACAGTATGGGTGTAAACATGTTGAGTCCATACAGTATGGGTGTAAACATGTTGAGTCCATACAGTATGGGTGTAAACACATTGAGTCCATACAGTATGGGTGTAAACACATTGAGTCCATACAGTATGGGTGTAAACACATTGAGTCCATACAGTATGGGTGTAAACACGTTGAGTCCATACAGTATGGGTGTAAACACATTGAGTCCATACAGTATGGGTGTAAACACATTGAGTCCATACAGTATGGGTGTAAACACATTGAGTCCATACAGTATGGGTGTAAACATGTTGAGTCCATACAGTATGGGTGTAAACACATTGAGTCCATACAGTATGGGTGTAAACACATTGAGTCCATACAGTATGGGTGTAAACACGTTGAGTCCATACAGTATGGGTGTAAACACATTGAGTCCATACAGTATGGGTGTAAACACATTGAGTCCATACAGTATGGGTGTAAACACATTGAGTCCATACAGTATGGGTGTAAACACATTGAGTCCATACAGTATGGGTGTAAACACATTGAGTCCATACAGTATGGGTGTAAACACATTGAGTCCATACAGTATGGGTGTAAACATGTTGAGTCCATACAGTATGGGTGTAAACACATTGAGTCCATACAGTATGGGTGTAAACATGTTGAGTCCATACAGTATGGGTGTAAACATGTTGAGTCCATACAGTATGGGTGTAAACACATTGAGTCCATACAGTATGGGTGTAAACACATTGAGTCCATACAGTATGGGTGTAAACATGTTGAGTCCATACAGTATGGGTGTAAACACATTGAGTCCATACAGTATGGGTGTAAACATGTTGAGTCCATACAGTATGGGTGTAAACATGTTGAGTCCATACAGTATGGGTGTAAACACATTGAGTCCATACAGTATGGGTGTAAACACGTTGAGTCCATACAGTATGGGTGTAAACACATCGAGTCCATACAGTATGGGTGTAAACACGTTGAGTCCATACAGTATGGGTGTAAACACATTGAGTCCATACAGTATGGGTGTAAACACATTGAGTCCATACAGTATGGGTGTAAACATGTTGAGTCCATACAGTATGGGTGTAAACATGTTGAGTCCATACAGTATGGGTGTAAACACATTGAGTCCATACAGTATGGGTGTAAACACATTGAGTCCATACAGTATGGGTGTAAACACATTGAGTCCATACAGTATGGGTGTAAACATGTTGAGTCCATACAGTATGGGTGTAAACACATTGAGTCCATACAGTATGGGTGTAAACATGTTGAGTCCATACAGTATGGGTGTAAACATGTTGAGTCCATACAGTATGGGTGTAAACACATTGAGTCCATACAGTATGGGTGTAAACACGTTGAGTCCATACAGTATGGGTGTAAACACATTGAGTCCATACAGTATGGGTGTAAACACGTTGAGTCCATACAGTATGGGTGTAAACACATTGAGTCCATACAGTATGGGTGTAAACACATTGAGTCCATACAGTATGGGTGTAAACATGTTGAGTCCATACAGTATGGGTGTAAACATGTTGAGTCCATACAGTATGGGTGTAAACACATTGAGTCCATACAGTATGGGTGTAAACACATTGAGTCCATACAGTATGGGTGTAAACACATTGAGTCCATACAGTATGGGTGTAAACACATTGAGTCCATACAGTATGGGTGTAAACACATTGAGTCCATACAGTATGGGTGTAAACACGGTGGTTGGTTCAAAGCATTGCATGTAAACACTGTGAGAGGCTCTGCATCATTAGACAGATATTTGCCATGTCATGCTTTATTTGTGCTTTAGTACAGAGGGGAAGTCATGATGGAACCAGCAGGAAACTGCACTCGCATTCACTTCTACATTACTACACACTGTGGGTGTGTGTGTGTGTGTGTGTGTGTGTGTGTGTGTGTGTGTGTGTGTGTGTGTGTGTGTGTGTGTGTGTGTGTGTGTGTGTGTGTGTGTGTGTGTGTGTGTGTGTGTGTGCGCACGCGTGTGTGTTGACATCTCTCTCTGTCTGTGTACCCCCTGGTGGCAAGCTGATGGGCATATTGGCTCAACATTTGGCTCTTTTAGAGGCCTGCTGCTGCCCCTTATGATGCTTATTTAAACACACACACACACACACACACACACACACACACGGACACACACGGACAGAAGCAAACGCACACAGACACATTGAGTCAATTGTCAGCATATTGTGGCCTAACTACATCAGGGAAAGAGGATGGAGGCGAAGAGAGAGATGAGTGATAGATGGATGGAACCAAAGTAACAAATTGTGACAAGTCAATTTCACCCTCTCACTGGGGAAGAATGAAGCAAAACATCTATTTATGAGTGCCTACTCTCTCTCTCTCTCTCACACACACACACACACACACACACACACACACACACACACACACACACACACACACACACACACTATTGCCGCCATAGCAGCATTTTCTTTGACTTCAGCAGCAAAAGCACAGATTCCATTCTAAACTGACACATTAAAACATATAAGCAGTGAGAAAGAAATATAGAAGAATAAATATGACAGGGGCACAGTGCCTGCAACAGTCACTGAGTCACTATAGGGGCTGCAGAGATTTTGGGGAGGGAATCTAATTGGGAATATTTTGACTGATATTGTGATACGATGATGAGGGAATGATTATTTTCACATCATTATTCTAATTTTAATTTAAAAACATCAAAATGATGATGGTGTGATTTTGGTGGGGATCTGTACCAAACACATATGTGTTCTTAAGTCTGTAGAATATGATGTGCAGGCCAGGACAAAAACTCATTAAAATAAAGCACTGAAAATCAAATTGTATTATTGAGGAAGATTGACAGCCTTATTAACATCACACCTTATTTCATGCATTTCACCAAAATCCCCAAACTAAAATCACATATTCACGTTTCCCCTTACGAACCAAAGTGCTACTTCCAGACTCATATGCAGTAATATTACAAAGTGCTACTTCCGGACTCATATGCAGTAATATTAGGGCTGTCCCGAATCCCATACTTAGAGCGCAGGGGGGACGTAGTGTTGTGGGCGTTCTCGGCTGTGAAGCTCCCGCTGAGGAACAAACTAACATGTTGTAGAGTTGAAAGCACCCTCAGCTCAGCACCGTCTGCTCCGCGGCTCATAGTAAACTTCCTTCCAGGCTTCTCCTGACAAAACGCTCCTCATCTGCTCCTCAAATGCTCTCAGTCCGACGTGCGGATATTATTATTTGCCACGAAATGTTGTGAATTTATTCAGGTGAGCTCAGTGAACGTTAGCAGATTTCCCTCTGCTCTCTGAGCTGATCATCTGACACCAGGCCAGACATAAAACCACTCAGAAAGACTCCTATTTTAGGATCAAAAAGGTGACTGTCACTTAAAGGTGACTAGTTTACATACGTGACTAGCGTTATACTAACAAACACGTTCCACGTGTTGATAATCCTAATGTGACATGCGCTCCGGTTGGATGAACATAACGTTACGTTTACGTCATTTCCAATTTGCTGAGTTGAACGTTACTGAGTGCACATTGTTGGGTCTCGGTCTAAAATACTCCCATAAAATACTCATCATGGACGATGTTTTGTGGCTTGTCCTGTCCTTGTCGCTTGGGAGTTGCGAATAACAAATCCGTGATAGACGGAGCCAACGTTAACGTGAACGTTCACGTTAGTATCTGTGACTGCTGCTAATTCATAACGTTATAAACAAATTAAATGACTTGAATTCACTTGAACACTTGTGACGTTACTCACACTGGGTTGGAAAGAAGTGTACGAACAACTCTGCAGACCACAGCTCACCGTCTGTGTGGCTACTGGCTGTTGGGTACGTTTGTTTGTGCTCACGACGCGTGCCGGTGTGAGTTCCCCGTGTTAAGAACAGTGTTGGCCTGAAGGACCCCACCCAGCCAGGAATATAGAGACTGTCTCAGTCACCAAGCTACACCTCACGTTATCTGGCTGTGCATAATTATGGAGAGAGAAAGAGAGAGAGAGAGAGAGAGGAGAGGAGAGGAGGAGAGGAGAGGAGAGGAGAGGAGGAGAGGAGAGGAGAGGAGGAGAGGAGAGGAGGAGAGGAGGAGAGGAAAAAACAATAACAACAAAGTGTCAATTGCTGACTTGAGCATCGATTACTATGCCTACAATTGAAGCTTCGAAGCATAGATTTTTTTGGGTCAGCCCTAATTATTTTGTTATATTATTATACAAATATATATTAGAATGTTTGAAACGGATACACAGGTAGGAAAACTGACAGAGGGGCCTTTAAAACTGTAAATCTCCCAGAATAAAAATCTGCTTTTTAATTGGTCGAAAACTGAACTGAAGAGTGAAAAGGCTTTATTGAAATATACCTATGCTTTATTTAGATGTGTTTTTTGGGACTTGAAACCATGATTTATGATGAAGGGAGAGAGAGCGAGACACGGCAGAGAGAGGAAGTGTGTGTGTGTGTGTGTGTGTGTATGAGTGATATGTTGAGTACATACATTTGTGTGTGTGTGTGTGTGTGTGTGTGTGTGTGTGTGTGTGTGTGTGTGTGTGTGTGCGCGCGCGTGCGTGCCTTGGGATAATGGTGTCACTACTAGGTCAAAAAGACAATTCCGCCATCAACCCACTCTCTCTCTCACACACACACACACACACACACACACACACACACACAGAAACACTTTCTCACTCTCACACTCAAACCAACCAAACACATTATTATATAGTCAATGTCATTTAGAAGCAACCAAGACCATTCCACGCCAGCTAATTATGAATGGCTTTCTATTCAATTACACACACCTGCGCGCACCAACGCACGCATATGTCACATTTAATGTCCTTTATGGACATTCACAAATCACACGTGTCCCTGTGGACTGTGACAGTGCATTATGGGTAAATGAGTCTTTCCCCATTATTACAGGTTTCTCCATTAAGGATAATGGAAGAGTGAAAAAGGCTAGCCTTGTTTCACTAACCAAGCTATTAGCAGCCATTACCATCAACTGCTTCACTGGTGTCTATTAGGCCCTGTGTGTGTGTGTGTGTGTGTGTGTGTGTGTGTGTGTGTGTGTGTGTGTGTGTGTGTGTGTGTGTGTGTGTGTGTGTGTGTGTGTGTGTGTGTGTGTTTGTATGTGTTAGGGCTGTAGAAACACATTTCGTAATTTGAATATTATTTGATTTAAATAAATATTCATAAAACTTGATTATAAAAAAAATTACGTTTATTTTATTTTATATAATATTATATATTGCGGATCTTGTCCGTCTCGCCTTCATCATCAACCTTTATTTACCTTTACCTTTAAAGTTAATTAAGAACAAATTATTATTTTCAATAACGCTTTGGCCAACCAGCATGTGAAAACAAATCATTTTTTTCTGAGTCTGGATATACAGTAGGTGGTCTGACTGAATCACATCATCTCATGAGCACGCAGTACAAACAGAGCTTTGCAGACCTGCAGGATGAACACCTCGTGCCTGTGTCTGGGGCGAAGCTAGTGGATCATACCTTCTTGTGTGTTATTTCCCAAACTTTCTGGTTCTTTCCCAGCAGTCTTTTGTTTTGCTGCCCTCAACCTCTGGTGGAATAAAATCAATCTCAATTGTTCTGAGAGAGAAAAGAGAAAAGAGACGGAGCTGCTCTCCTCCGCTACAGTCTGGTCCTGAGTGGAGCACGGGCAATATCCAGTCCCCTCACTGATGGTCTCATTTGTATTTCATAAGCAGTTTAAAAGTTCAGAGGGATTTCATTGTATTTGTAACGTTACAAACATGTGTCTTTTTAATAGCCTACATCCATGTCCTCTTGTGCATTCAGCATACAATCCATACAAACCAAGGGATTTCATCTTATAAACATACCGTATT
>NC_139646.1:30096458-30113958 GCF_964638095.1 Poromitra crassiceps | reverse complement strand
GAACTCCTGCAATCAGATTTGTGAAACACGCATTTAAAAAAATCGTGATTTCCTTCGTCCTGGTTTCTCCTCTGACAGCCTGAGCTCACCTCAACAGAGGCAGCCAGACTGCGGGCGCACTGCCTCCAGCTGAAGCCCTAGTTATACTTTGTGGATCCGCAAGTGCGTCTGGGTCCATATAATCGTACATCAAAATGTAGAATCATTGCATCCATAACACACACACACACACACACACACACACACACACACACGCACACACACAATTTCAGCCGTCCAAAAATACACACACAATTCCAGCCGTCCAAAAATCTCTGGGAATTTACATTTTCCATCCCGCGAGAGTCTCCTACCAGAGTCTCCTACCAGTCTCCTACCAGAGTCTCCTACCAGTCTCCTACCAGAGTCTCCTACCAGTCTCCTACCAGTATCCTACCAGTCTCCTACCAGTCTCCTACCAGAGTCTCCTACCAGTCTCCTACCAGAGTCTCCTACCAGTCTCCTACCAGTCTCCTACCAGAGTATCCTACCAGTCTCATACCAGTATCCTACCAGAGTATCCTACCAGAGTCTCCTACCAGAGTCTCCTACCAGTCTCCTACCAGTCTCTCCTACAAGAGTCTCCTACCAGAGTCTCCTACCAGTCTCCTACCAGAGTCTCCTACCAGAGTCTCCTACCAGTCTCCTACCAGTCTCATACCAGAGTATCCTACCAGAGTCTCCTACCAGAGTCTCCTACCAGTCTCATACCAGTCTCCTACCAGAGTATCCTACCAGAGTCTCCTACCAGAGTATCCTACCAGAGTCTCCTACCAGTCTCCTACCAGTCTCTCCAACAGAGTCTCCTACCAGAGTCTCCTACCAGAGTATCCTACCAGAGTCTCCTACCAGTCTCCTACCAGAGTCCCTTACCAGAGTATCCTACCAGAGTCTCCTACCAGTCTCCTACCAGAGTCTCCTACCAGAGTCTCCTACCAGAGTATCCTACCAGAGTCTCCTACCAGAGTCTCCTACCAGTCTCCTACCAGAGTCTCCTACCAGAGTCTCCTACCAGTCTCCTACCAGAGTCTCCTACCAGTCTCCTACCAGAGTATCCTACCAGAGTCTCCTACCATAGTCTCATACCAGTCTCCTACCAGAGTCTCCTACCAGAGTCTCCTACCAGTCTCCTACCAGAGTCTCCTACCAGAGTCTCCTACCAGTCTCCTACCAGAGTCTCCTGGTTAATCTGGGAGGGTTGGCAGCCCTATTTGGTCCGCTTGCTTTTTGGCTGGTGTGAAAGCGAACCGCACCAACTGGAAAACAAAACAACGTATCATTTTTGCGTCTGGTCCGATAGGAGGAACAGAACTAGGTTTAAGATTCCATCAAGGCGTTGCTGAGATATTGACAATAACTGGACAGACGGATGGACGGACAACCCGAAACCATAATGCCTCCAGCCACGGCTATCGCCGGGCGGAGGAATAAAAAGAAAAATTAGAATTTTGGGGGTAAATGGAATTTGGAAAAATTAAATAAAATAGATTTCACATGCATGGCCCTATAGAAAGCCGTTCTTCTTATCAACGCATTTTTGATATAAAACATATTTTTGATTCTTTCAGGGATTAATCGCACGCAAAATGAAGAATAGCTTAAAAAATTTCAGATTTTCTAAAGTATGCCTTGGCTTATCCAATTGATATCCCAAGGCCTATTTCCAATTGATGATGCAGATGGTAAACTCAGAAGAATGCAGGCCAGGGTGGTGCTCAACTTCGAACACATTAGACACAGCATGTCTGTAGGTTCTGCTAGGACGTTTTTACATGCTATGATATTTTCTCACCTGGACTACTGTGTGACCAGCTGGTCTCTCACATGCACATCCACACTCAAACCACTTGAGTCACTCTACAAGAGAGCTATGAAAGTATTTGACAAAAACCCCGCTCCTACCACTATTGTAACATCCTGGTCAAACACAACTTACTAAGTTTCAATAACTTAATTTCCTTTAAATATGCATGCACCGTTTTCAAGGTACTAAATGGCCTTGCCCCTCCCCCGCTAAATGAGTACATCAATCAGAGACCTGTATCTGGGTCCACAACCAGAACCACCAGAGCCTCAAATAGAGGTGAGTGTGTTATCCCTTACAGGCGCACCACCTTTGGCCAGACAGTTCTGTCTGTCAAGGGTGGCAAACTCTGGAACACAATTCATCGGCCATAAGGGAGTGTCCAACACTAGGCATGTTTAAGGGTCAAGTGAAGAGATGGCTGAAGTCCACTCAACTATGTACACATCACTAGGGTATAGAACAGTATGCTTATACTGTATGGATATGTGTGTTGTATCTCTGTATTTTTTATTTTCTTTCTCTTATATATGTTGAGTAAGTCTTCTATGTAGATCTTACATTTTAGCTGTATGTTGATCCCAAACTCAGGTTTTAGTATCTGATTGTATATTCCTGTATATTTGTACTTTGCACTTTACACTTAGCTATGTAGATCTCAAACTCAGGTTCTTAGTATATGATTGTATATTTCTACATACTTGCACTTTGCATTGTGTTTACATTTTAAATATGTATTTGTTGCACTGTTATTTTTTACCCCTATCAGGACTCTAAGCCTGTATCATCTGGCAGGGGGACTAACAACGGAAATCAGTCTTGTGACTGCAATTGTCGTGCATTTACATTTTTTTTTAAATGTTCATTAATGTACACCTGTCCCCTATGAAACAAATCAATAAATTGTATTGAATTGAACTGAATTGAAGCACAGCGAGGAGCCTCACTGTCACAATGAATAGTCTCGTCTGAACAGATACAACTTCATCCTGCACAACTTTACACCGTTTGGATCGATCACCTAAACAAAACTGCCTGACATCAATTACACAGCCAATCAATTACAAGTTACACAGCCAATCAATTACAAGTGCAGCAATCAGCTCTGTCATTAAGAAGAAGAAGAAAGGAATGTGGAAGAGAACAATGAATGAAACAAATCCAGTAACTTTTTTTTGGCCCACGGAAAACCTCTCCACTCACTTTACCACTGTACAAAGAAAATCCACAAACATCAATTGTACATCCAATCAATGCAATTACCAATTAGCTCCCTAATTTGCAATTAAGTGTACAATTACAGCAACAATATGCTAACGAGACCTTCTAGCTATTATCTAGCTGAGCTTGGATTCTCATTAACAGTGGGCTTTGATTGCTGTAGTCTTGGAGGGCCTTGGTGAGGGTTTACTCCCTGCATGTGAGAGGTTGTGTAATTAACTACGGTATTGGACACAAATGCATGTTAATGCCTTACTTGAGAGAACGCAATACAAGAAGAAGTCAAACAAAAATACAAGTAATTTGATTCCCATTTGTTTTGACCACTTTATTGGGTCATTCAATTACATTCAATTGCAATATTTCTGACAGCTTTTGAAGCCACTGTGACAGAAGGTGAGGTGCAGAGTTAAATACTGGACTTTTAGACCCGCAGTAGAGTTATGCTACAGCAGTACAGTAGTACAGTACTGTACTGTACTGTACAGTACTGGACAGTACTGGTGGAGCATAACTCAAGTCTACAGTACAGTACTGTACTGCACTGTAGACTTGAGTTATGCTCCACCAGCTGCTGGGAATGTTGTGCAGTTTTTTTAATACAAAGAATTGGTCTAAAGGAAATGCAGTTGTGTTCAACAAGGCTTTATTGTGGGTCATTTTGGGGGATTGGCAGCACAGCAAAAGGGTCAAAAAGGTTATTGTGCAGCAGTGGTGAATTAGGCAATGTGGAACCAGGACTCAATTGGAACAGGTTCTCCATACTAATTAGGGGTGGGGGAAAAAAATCGATTCACCTAAGTATCGCGATTTTTAATGTCACGATTTTTTGGATCGATCTTTTATTCTAGAATCGATAATCGCAAAAAAAAAAAAAAAAAAAAAAATTGGGTGCTTGCAGTCAGGCCACTCACTGAACAGCAGGCCAGGCGCCGCCTACTGGTTTACTAGTGGTTTTATTACTTTATTAGTTAGTCTGAAGTAATAATTCGGCCCATATCGGCCTGGCCTGCTTGGTATCTAATGCCCGGCCTGAATTATGATCCCAGTCCGCCCCTATTTTTAACTATATCGCCCAGCGCTACTCATGATATATAATATACAGTCTCTAGTGTATGATTCAACTTTTCCCATGTTCTAATCTAGTGTAAAAAAGCAAACAAACTGAATACTGATAAATCGAATCGGCACCCAAGAATCGTGATAGTATCGAATCGGGAGATAAGTGAATCGCCACAGCCCTAATACTAATGTTGTCACTTTTGGCAAAAATCAAAACCGCTAAAGTGACATGGGCGCGAAACTATCTCGTGAGCACGACACGAGATTATGGTGCGCACGCGATACTTTCTCGTGCGCACAAGATACTTTCTGGTGAGCACGAGGAAGTATGGGGTGTCGCCCAACCCTACACAGAGAAGAAAGAAAAAGAGAAAAGAAAAGAAAATGATCTGCTGTCAGGGCGTAAGGCAGTGCAGAGTTTCCGGCCACAGATGTGTGTGAAAAAGATCATGGTTCCCCGTGTCTTCTAGATGTACCCTTCTTTCATTGGCACGGCAGCTGAGTTATTGGACTATGAAACTGTCAAAAGACACACTGAGAAAAACCTTTGCAGTCGCACGCACGCGCGCGCACGCACACACACACACACACACACACACACACACACGGGGAGAGACAGACGACCGAGTTCAAAGTGTGTTAAACTGAGTGTGCTACATAAGTGACATATATAGGAACCTATAAGAACTCTCCCTCTTCCTCTCCCTCATCTCAAAGTCTCACAGTCTAAAGGTGGGGGCACAGCCTGTGAACTGAGGTTGCTGGTTCAAATCCCCAGACCAGCTGAGAATATCAGAGCACAGGAAGTGAATAATGGCGCATTCCATTTGTATTAGGAACTATGGATTTTCCAGGTCAAAGGTCGGGAACATCACCTGACCTTGGATTCCCTACCACGATTTCGGGGGGGCCTCACCAGCCCCGACCTCAAAATCCAAGATGGCAGCTCCACGCTTCAACAGTAGTGAACAATGTAGTAAATACTGTTTATTAGGACTTCTGTCTTATTTGTGTCTATGTCTGTTGATATGTTGCTATGATGTTAACGTGGGCAAAATACTGCATAATGCGTTGATATCAACTGTTGTTGCCAACAATAGTTAGCCTGGCTAGAGTTAGAACTGACTGGTTTCCCATCTGTTTGACTGGAACGTGGACAGTGGCATTCCCAGTTAGGGCTGCCACGATTATCGCATTACCGTGGTTATACAAAAAGTCACGCCCACCGCAGGATCAAGCTGATTATCCCATAATCACTTTTTTGCATGTAAAAGTCATGTGATCTGAAATAAATGCAATATTAGTTGTTAAATAATCATAATTATGTGGCATATTTGTTTCCACGTCATGTGACGGAAATTTCCACTCACTAATTGGCAGTTTTCTGATGGTAGAAAGTGCTTTGATCTGCTGGGCCAACTCCACAGTCTGCAACATGTTACAAGACAGACAGGTCAGGAGGAAAATAAACCATTCCAGCCGTTTAGAGCACTTGAGGAAACACATCTGGTGTTTCTGAGTTTGCTCATTTAATTAATTGATATGCGTGAACGATTAATTGGGTTAGGGTTAGAGAGGTCACAGTGACCTTGACCTTTGACCACAAAAATCTAATCAGATCATCCTTGTGTCTAAGTGGATGTTTAAGGCAAATTTGATGAAATTCCCTCAAGGCGTTCGACCAGGAATCCAACGACACCATGCGCGAGCCAATCCGAGCACCGGAAAAAAAGTAATTTGCCAACCCTAACCCTAAAGCTTAATTTAGACTTATTATAAAGTGTCGCTCAGTACATGGTCGCAGACGAAAAAGAAAGTGTCGCTCATGGTGTTGCATTTATACTTCAGTGAACGTTCGCATCGGTTCAACGGTCACGTAACACTCGAATGCTATAAGCAGACAGCCAAGAGAAGAGAGGGAACGCACAGTGAAACCACCTCGGAGGCAAGATGTAACGCACTTGGCTGCAGCCGCATATAAACGACACACAACCACACAACTCACCTCCTCTCTCTCTGGGAAATTGGTCACAATGTTCTTTGTGATTTTCACGAAGTCATACATCAAGGACAGCCTGATAAAAATAGCGGGGACATGTTCATTAATTTCAATCGAGTGAAAACCAAAACAAGGAAGTCAAGCGCGTGCCGTCTATGTCAGACTTGCGCGACACATCGTGACATAGTCAGCGACAGTAGACATTTCACCAGGTAGCAGACACTGCTCGCCGACGTTTGAAAGTGTTGACTCAAATCCTCATTTCTGTCAGCGACCGTTTCAAAAGTGTCGGCAGACAAAGCATAAATTGGGCTTAACCCTAGCTCAGTTTTCGGCAAATGGCTCGGCAACAAAATTCCTGACCGAAAAGTGCCCCACATGTTTTTTTTATCCCTTTTCGACCAGGAATCCAACGACACCATGTGCGAGCCAATCCAAGCACCGGAAAAAAAACTAATTTACCAACCCTAACCCTAGCTCAGTTTTCGGCACGGTACGGATGGACAACCCGGATCCATAATGCGTCCGGCCTGGCTATCGCTGGCGGAGGCATAAAAATGCTGCGACCAGATTAACTCATTGAGTGCCAATGACGACAATCGTCATCAATTCAAATAGTAACGTAGAGTGCCAATGATGACGATTGTCGTCAATTGCGTTTTTTGACGGTGGGACGTGGATCAAAGCCTGATACATCTCCTGTAAAAATTTGGGGCATGTTGAATGTGTATAACCTATTTTACGGACCCATTAGGTGGCGACAGTGCTCTCCAGATTAGAGAAAGGTGAGGAAAAACAGCAGAAGAAGCCCCGGAAACCGCATCGGTATGCATCGATATGCATGAAGCATAACGTTAGCTGTGCCTGCAGCAGCCAATCTGCTCCCACAATTGAGCCCCTCCGTGTCCGCTGCGATAGCCCCTCCACATGATTAGTTGTGGAGTTGTTATTATTCTCAACTGGAAGCGCTGGGAGCCGGTGACAAATACACGCGGAACGCTGTGAAAAAGCTGGGTTTTCAGTGCAGAGCAAACGCAGCAGAGAGCCACCAGAGACACACCCACGGAGGAGGGGTTTGCAGTTGAGTGGGGTGGGGCACGCAGGGCAGCATACAACACCGACCCAGACAGACCCAGACAGCAGGCTCGATGGACAGATTGGCAAGCTAGAATATCTGATGCCCACCAGCAGTAAATCAAGACCAGCAAGAAAGTGTAGGGTCTGCGCACGCAGGGGCCAGCGCTGCTGGTTGCAGCTAAAAAATATTATTTTGCCAAACAAAATTCCTTTGTTTTCGCTGTTTTATTGAAGGAAATTATTTTTGAGGTGTCACTACATCAGAAAATATTAGCTTCAGAGTCAGTGATGTGCTTGAAATGCTTCATTTCACAAAAGGCTGATTATCTCAGCTTCTAGTTTGAAACGTCTGTTTTTGCTGAAAACAACCTATCTTCTCCGGCTGATAACTAAATAACGGAAAATGATATCAAAAAACTTTTTTTTGCTGATGATACAATAGAGTCATCGTTCTTTGGGCGTGTTCGGTGTTTACATAGTAATATCACACAATATTCTGTGGGCCTCGAGAAATCACTGAAAACGCTCTGAAAGGGCTGGCACTGGGAGCATCCAGTTTTCCAGAGTTAAAGAAAGGACACTGTGATGTTGACTGATGCTTTTTATTTAAAGGGGGACTAACCCCCTACATATGTATCAGAACAGTGATTTGAAAATACCTATGGAAAAAACCAAGAAATGACATATGCTCTTGTCTATACTAAACTCTTTGGCTGTGTTCAAGTCAAGATTTTTTTTTGGAAATGGACGCCATTACAGTTTGCCTACTGCCTCAAAAATAATTTATTTGAGAGGGGCAATATCTTTATAAATATCAACAACTAGCCAACGCTGGTGGTCTGTATGGAAACAGCATTGCTTAAAATGGTTGAAAGTTATATAAATTTGGTAATTCAGTGGCGAACTAGAAATTTAATTATTTTTCTGCATGTATCTGCATGTAACTACGTTACAAGAGACTAGTGACGCGAGACTCGTTATCGCCGGTCGCATACTGGTGTGGATACGTCATTGCATTCACCCCCCCTTCCCCCCCCGCCCACCATCTAAAAGGCAGGGTGCTTACGAGCTGCTGCCTGGCCGCGGCAGAAAGGGCTCGGTGTGATAATCCTCTAACAGCATTTGAGCTTATTCAGGTAAGATATTTATAATGTAATGACACATTCAGCGATAAACTGTCTACAATGAAGAATGTCAAATATGACAACGTGGTGTTCAGTATTTTAAGAGCACAGGAGCTACTTGCTTGATCAAACGGTCAAACCCAATCCGCGCAGCAAAACGGAGTCTTGACTTGACTTGAAGCACACACACACAGACACACCGAGAGAGCCCAGCTTCTGCTGCGCGCGCCCCCGGAGCTTGGCGCTAGTGCATGAGGTTTTACAGTACGACTCTCTCCCGCCCGCTCCCGCCTGCCTGGGCTGGAGACGGCTGCTTCCAATTCGGACTGATAATATATACATCATCATTCGAGCTTATCCAGGTAAGATATTAATAAAGTAATGACACATTCAGCGGGAAACTAAACTATAATTAAGACATGTGCCAACTTTGACGATGTTTGGTTCAGTATTTTAAGAGCAAACTTCAATAGGAATAGGCTTGGAGTTCTGAGGAGCCGAAAGGGTACAGGGGGGGTAGGGGAGTAATTATCTTGAAATCCCATAGTCTTTGGGGACAACCTGACGTCAGGTTGTACCAAATCTCCCATTCATTTGAGAAAAGAAAAAAAAGCAGTCTTCCACCCTTAGAGGGCGCTTATGCCAGATTTGCTGCTGAAAAATGATACAAATGGTAAAATGGCAACAGTTTGGTGTCAAATGTGGAAATTCTGACCAGAATTCTTCACACATCACCCCCAAAGTCATATATATTGGTTAAAAGCTGAAAAAAAGTGTTTTGGGGGTTAGTTACACTTTAATGTGCACGTTTGTTTTCCTATTGGTCTCCAGCTCTGTCCAGCTACATATAGCTAACTTTAGCTCAATAGTGGGTCTAGGTCCGGGTTAGCTTAATAATGTTAGCGGGACGTTTTGGAGTTAAAGACACAATCCCTGGACGTTTCCTTTCAGGTAAAGGGGTTTCTATTATGGCTCATTTCCACCACATATAACAGCACAGTACAGCTCCACTCTATCTGGTATTACTCGGCTCTACTTGATATAGACTCTGTTTCCATAGCAAGTTTACTTGCCTCCGCCCCCACCTGGTCGTCAATGGGACCGCATATCTGCCCTCCGCCCATTGCCGAAGTAGGCTATAAGTATAACGTTAAAATGAAATCAACACACGGAACTTTTAAACTGATTATGAAATACTGGTGCCTCTAAATGACCTACAGTGTACATGGGCAAATGTGACAATCGGCTAGGAGAATGGATATCACTTTGTTGTTACTCAAACTCACATGCATGCACTGCGCGGGGACAGGAGAGGCGCTACGAGGAGAACCCCAGCGGCAGCTCAACAGGCAAGACCCGCGGCTTCGCCTGCGGCCTAGCGGAGGCAACTACAAAGGGCTTCCCGAGGAGCGCATGTTAAAGCTGAGCAAGGAGATCGATTTTATTTCACCAGCGCCGAAGGCAGCAACACAAAAGACTGATGGAAATAACATAATATAAGAGAAGGTAAGCCCCCACTAAACTGGTATGCAGCGCTGCATTGACAGTCAGTAGGATAGACAGTAAACACGATTCTGCCTGACCAATCAGTCGTCTACAATGTTTTCACGTCACCGTATGAACCCGGGTTCGCAGAATAGAACCCCGACGAGGCAGGGACCAAAAGTAGCACGACTCAGCCTCAAATCTAACCGGGCTGGGCCGGGTTTTACCGGTGGGATGAGACCATTTATCGAGTCGAGCGGAGCGGGACCGCGCTACTAGCTGCGGTGGAATTGGGCCATTGGTTTCTATATGGTTTACGCCAGCTCTGTGCTTTAATGCGGGGCTATTTGATCACAACAAACGGTTTGTCTGAGGGAGTCTGAGTGCTAGCTGAGCTAACACTCGCTAGCCACAGCAACTAACGTGAACACTAAACAAATCTGCTGCATGGAACCCATGCGGGACATGGATTGCAAATTGCAATAGCGTTGTGATCATCTGAAACTATGAAAAACAGCCACTGGCGGCAGCCATGTTTAAGCAGCGCTGCAGTCGCAGCTGTGACGTCACGAGTGTGCGACAACAATAAGCTCCGCTTCCGAGGCAAAAACAAATCATCATGGCCTCATATTATCGCCTCATTTATCGGCAAAAATGTCATTATCGGAATAATAAATAACGCAAAATGGCCATGATAAATTATCGGTCCGGTAATTAGGGATAGGCATTTCTAGCAAAAACACTATTCGAAATTCGCTGGCCAAAGTCGACTTTTAATCGAAATTCGAAAATAAAATAAAAAATGTAAAAAAAAAAAAAAAAAAAAAAATTCATTTTTTATTTTTTTTACATTGACATTTTCGAAAATAAAAAACAGTTTTGACAATCATGAGTGGTTCATTAAATATTTAGTAGGCTCAGGTCTGAGTGCCAAAGGGGTGCCAAAGTCACCCCCTCTCCCTCTTCATGGGATTTCATCCGCCATTCATTTTTCCAGAAACCTTGCTTAAAATGCTTATAAAAATGGTTTTACTTGCTCAAACCAAGCGATTCGACTATACTTAGAATCAGGGGAGACAATGCAACATTTCACAAAAAAATTCCAATTTGATTGGCTCCGCTAATTTGTGCGGTATGGAAAAAGTCAATATGGCGGCAGTTCTTTTCCCAGTGTAAAGTGAACGTGGCATAAGTACTGTTCCATCCCTCGCTACATATTGCAGAAGATTAGAAATGTGTAATATATCAAGGTGAGATCATTCCCATCACTCTTCACTGCTATTGGATAAAGACTGGGGGGAAAATACCTGGGGAACTGTGTGTGTGTGTGTGGGGGGGGGGGTTAGAGAGACAGAGAGAGAGAGAGAAGGGTGATTAACGTGCAAAAGGCGGATTCTTCATTTTTCCTCCCGTATTTCCTGGCCATTTCATTGGTCTTTATGGCCCCCTAGGGCCCGCCTCCCTCCACTTAAGGCCATTTGATTGGCTTTTATCGCCCCCCCTAGGGCCGACCCTAGAGGCCGAGCCAGGAAGTGAACGGAGGGGAAAGTGGATTTGGGGGTACTGGCCGACCTTTAGTAATTGGATCAAAAGCTGCATGTATGTCTATGTCTTTGGAAAGAGCTCAAACGCTTCATGCAGTCCTACAGAACAAAGCAAAAGGTCCATTCACCCCCAAAACACTCATCAAGTTTTATTGCTCTCATCTTTCTTGTCTTGGAAACTTGTCGACAAAAGTAACCAACACCAAATGTTCTGTCATCCAATATAACTCTAAGGCTGCTCCAAGTGTTTGAAGTTGGCCTTCTCCAATGTTTACATTAGGACTGCAACTAACGATTATTTTGATAATCGATTAATCTGTTGATTATTTATTCGGTTAATCGATTAATCGGATAAAAACTGTCTGATGTGTGCTACCTAAAGGGGCATGGTTTTTGTTTACATGGTGATGAACGTAAATATTGAATATTGAGGTAGGAAAAAAAAATCTAATGGAGTTTGATGGATGAAATGCATGTACAATGGAAACTTTTAGACATATAATACTGCTATAAAAGCTGATGTAAGGGGGGCGACATAATACTGCTACAGCCCCCCCACACACACACTAGGGCTGTCACTTTTTCCCAAAATAAAGTTCGAACGAATTTCGAATTGCCGCAAAATGTTCGAATATATTAGTAGTTTTTGGGTTAATTTTTTTTTTTTTTTTTTGCAGGCCAGGCCACCGGGCATCGGCCCGACGTGCCCGATTACGCAGTCCGCGCCTGCCGGTTACATCGTATAAATATATATAATATAATATAAAATATTAAAAGAATATTAAAAAAAAATCCTCAGCTGTCATGGTCCAGTCAGTCAGCTCCTCTCCGCTGCTGTGTTAGTTAGCTTGGACGCTCACAGTCACAACACTGCCTCACAAACTTGGCTGCATCCAACTCAAGACAACTTTTCAGACCCTGGAGACAATCTTTCTCAGAAGAGACTAACGCGACAAATCTGGAGACTTTTTCTGACATGGGATTAATATTACCAGCAAGCAGCAGTTGGTTAATTTGGTTAATAAAAATAAATAAAAAAAAAAATAATAATAAAAAAAAAAAAAAAGAAGAAGTGCTTTCCATGTCAAAGCGTCTGACTGTAAACTAGGCTGGCTCCAACAATCTTAAAAGAAGGTTTAAAGTGCGTCTGTCAAGAGACAATACAGACAACATAATGTAGCAAGTTCCTTGCTTGTGTGTTTGTTTGCGTGTGTGCTTGTTTGCGTGTGTGTGTGTGTGTGTGTGTGTGTGTGTGTGTGTGTGTGTGTGTCTGTATGTGTGTGCGTGTATGGCATGCACATAAGCATGTGTGCATGTGTGTGTGTTGTCCGGTGTAAAATGCCAACCTACCCACTTGGGACTTCAGCGCTGGAGAAAAGTAGATCGAACAAACAGAAAAACTGTCGATGTGGACACTATTTCAAAATCGCTGCGGGAGTGTGTGTGTGTGTGTGTGTGTGTGTGTGTGTGTGTGTGTGTGTGTGTGTGTGTGTGTGTGTGTGTGTGTGTGTTGGTTAAATCGCTGTGGGACTCTTTAGTGTTTTGGTCAGACAGCATCATACATCATGGTGGTTTTTATAACCCAAAGAGCTGTCTGAGAAAGGGCAAGAGGAGAGAGGGAAGGAGGGAGATGAGTGGAGGATGAGTGGGGAGAGAGAGAGAAGAGAGAGAGGAGAGATGGAAGAGAGGGGAGAGAGGATAAAGAGAGAACAGAGAGGGAGAGAGAGAGCAGAGAGCAGAGAGGGGAGAGAGGAGGGAGAAGGAGAGAGGGAGGGAGCGAGAGAAGACAGAGCAGGAGAGAGAGAGAGGAGAGGGGAGAGGGAGGGAGAAGAGAGAGAGGACAAGATATAGTAGGGAGAGGAGAGAGAGAGAAGAGAGGTGGAGAGAGTAGCAAGAAGAGGGGGAGAGAGAAGAGAGAGAGGGGGATAGGGTAGCAAGAAGAGAGGGGTAGAGAGAAGAGAGAGAGGGGGAGAGATAAGAGAGAGAGGGTAGCAATAATAGAGGGGGAGAGAGAAGAGAGAGAGGGGGAGAGGGTAGCAAGAAGAGAGAGAGGGGGAGAGAGAGGAGAGAGAGGGGGAGAGGGTAGCAAGAAGAGAGGGGGATATATAAGAGAGAGAGGGGGAGAGGGTAGCAAGAAGAGAGGGGGAGAGAGAGGAGAGAGAGGGTAGCAAGAAGAGAGGGGGAGAGAGAAGAGAGAGAGGGGGAGAGGGTAGCAAGAAGAGAGGGGGAGAGAGAGGAGAGAGAGGGGAGCAAGAAGAGAGGGAGAGAGAAGAGAGAGAGGGGGAGAGGGTAGCAAGAAGAGAGAGAGGGGGAGAGAGAGGAGAGAGAAGAGAGAGAGGGGGAGAGGGTAGCAAGAAGAGAGGGGGAGAGAGAGGAGAGAGAGGGGAGCAAGAAGAGAGGGGGAGATAGAAGAGAGAGAGAGGGGGAGAGGGTAGCAATAAGAGAGGGAGAGAGAAGAGAGAGGGGGGAAGGGAGATGGGGGGAGAGAAGAGAGAGAGGGGAGAGAGGGGGGAAGGGAGAGGGGGAGAGAGAAGAGAGAGAGGGGAGAGAGGGGGGAAGGGAGAGGGGGAGAGAGAAGAGAGAGAGGGGAGAGAGGGGGGAAGGGAGAGGGGGAGAGAGAAGAGAGAGAGGGGAGAGAGGGGGGAAGGGAGAGGGGGAGAGAGAAGAGAGAGAGGGGAGAGAGGGGGGAAGGGAGAGGGGGAGAGAGACGAGAGAGAGGGGAGAGAGGGGGGAAGGGAGAGGGGGAGAGAGAAGAGAGAGAGGGGAGAGAGGGGGGAAGGGAGAGGGGGAGAGAGAAGAGAGAGAGGGGAGAGAGGGGGGAAGGGAGAGGGGGAGAGAGAAGAGATGGGGCTACTTTAAATGTTCAGTTCAACAGTTGAGACAAAATGTTTTCCCTCTCGTATCTTCTTGTCAGATCTCTCTCTCCCTTTTGCTCTCCTCCAATTCTCTCTTGAGAGATGAGAAAAGAGATCAGAAAGATCTCAATGAAATATAATATTTCCAAAGCTAACATTGCACCTTAGGATTTATGTGGTCATTTTGTATTGTGAGTGCAGCTGGCCTCACTCATGTAGGATATGTGTTTCAGACCCTGGACCCATGTCAAACTATGGACAATGTGTTTCAGACCCTGGACCCATGTCAAACTATGGACAATGTGTTTCAGACCCTGGACCCATGTCAAACTATGGACAATGTGTTTCAGACCCTGGACCCATGCCAAACTATGGACAATGTGTTTCAGACCCTGGACCCATCCCAAACTATGGACAATGTGTTTCAGACCCTGGACCCATCCTAAACTATGGACAATGTGTTTCAGACCCTGGAGCCATCCCAAACTATGGACAATGTGTTTCAGACCCTGGAGCCATGCCAAACTATGGACAATGTGTTTCAGACCCTGGACCCATCCTAAACTATCGACAATGTGTTTCAGACCCTGGAGCCATGCCAAACTATGGACAATGTGTTTCAGACCCTGGACCCATGCCAAACTATGGACAATGTGTTTCAGACCCTGGAGCCATGTCAAACTATGGACAATGTGTTTCAGACCCTGGACCCATCCTAAACTATCGACAATGTGTTTCAGACCCTGGACCCATCCCAAACTATGGACAATGTGTTTCAGACCCTGGAGCCATGCCAAACTATGGACAATGTGTTTCAGACCCTGGGCCCATGTCAAACTATGGACAATGTGTTTCAGACCCTGGAGCCATGCCAAACTATGGACAATGTGTTTCAGACCCTGGACCCATCCTAAACTATGGACAATGTGTTTCAGACCCTGGAGCCATGCCAAACTATGGACAATGTGTTTCAGACCCTGGAGCCATGCCAAACTATGGACAATGTGTTTCAGACCCTGGAGCCATGCCAAACTATGGACAATGTGTTTCAGACCCTGGAGCCATGCCAAACTATGGACAATGTGTTTCAGACCCTGGACCCATCCCAAACTATGGACAATGTGTTTCAGACCCTGGACCCATCCCAAACTATGGACAATGTGTTTCAGACCCTGGACCCATCCTAAACTATGGACAATGTGTTTCAGACCCTGGAGCCAGCCTAAACTATGGACAATGTGTTTCAGACCCTGGACCCATCCTAAACTATGGACAATGTGTTTCAGACCCTGGACCCATGCCAAACTATGGACAATGTGTTTCAGACCCTGGACCCATCCTAAACTATGGACAATGTGTTTCAGACCCTGGACCCATGCCAAACTATGGACAATGTGTTTCAGATCCCTGGACCCATGCCAAACTATGGACAATGTGTTTCAGACCCTGGAGCCATGCCAAACTATGGACAATGTGTTTCAGACCCTGGACCCATGTCAAACTATGGACAATGTGTTTCAGACCCTGGACCCATCCCAAACTATGGACAATGTGTTTCAGACCCTGGACCCATGTCAAACTATGGACAATGTGTTTCAGACCCTGGACCCATGTTAAACTATGGACAATGTGTTTCAGACCCTGGACACATGTCAAACTATGGACAATGTGTTTCAGACCCTGGACACATGTCAAACTATGGACAATGTGTTTCAGACCCTGGACACATGTCAAACTATGGACAATGTGTTTCAGACCCTGGACCATGTCAAACTATGGACAATGTGTTTCAGACCCTGGACCCATGTCAAACTATGGACAATGTGTTTCAGACCCTGGACCCATGTCAAACTATGGACAATGTGTTTCAGACCCTGGACCCATGTCAAACTATGGACAATGTGTTTCAGACCCTGGACCCATGTCAAACTATGGACAATGTGTTTCAGACCCTGGACCCATGTCAAACTATGGACAATGTGTTTCAGACCCTGGACACATGTCAAACTATGGACAATGTGTTTCAGACCCTGGACACATGTCAAACTATGGACAATGTGTTTCAGACCCTGGACACATGTCAAACTATGGACAATGTGTTTCAGACCCTGGACCCATGTCAAACTATGGACAATGTGTTTCAGACCTGGACCCAATGTCAAACTATTCGACAATGTGTTTCAGACCCTGGACCCATGTCAAACTATGGACAATGTGTTTCAGACCCCCTGCCTGGACCCATGTCAAACTATGGACAATGTGTTTCAGACCCTGGACCCATGTCAAACTATGGACAATGTGTTTCAGACCCTGGACCCATGTCAAACTATGGACAATGTGTTTCACGCAACCGGGACAGCGGGGGAATTGGCCAAGTACAATTGTGGAGAAAATGGGAGAAAATGTAATCAACCAACCAACCAATCAATCAGTAATAATAATAGTAATTCTATAATAAGAATGAGAAGTGTCTGTGAGCAACATTTTGTTGGGCCACAGCTTTGCCATTCTAGGTGCTATCGGCCTGAAACTTTCAGGAAGTGTAAAGAGCACCGGTGCAGGTGACCTAACGGAGGCAGATTTTTTTATTTGGTAATTAGGGCCTATTAATTTGGCCGTGCTGCACCCAGATCTACTGTAACTCCCTATGTCTCCTCCCTTGTGCCAGAGCGCTGTGTGCTGCCTGCTCTTTAAAGTCCCTGGAAACCAGAAATATTTCTTTATTATTTAGCATTTTGAGTTCATCACATCACAGGATCCTATGTTAATAAGCCACCAGCCGAATTTGAACGATGATGAACGTCGCAAAGTATATAAATTTAGGTTTGACAGCCATGGCAAAACTCATGAGATTTCATTATTTTTTAGAGTGTACTTTCTCCCGCGGACTGTGTGGGCGTGTCCAGTCTACAGCAGGGAAATTTCTGTCTCTCGGAGAGCGCGAGAGAGAGGGGGGGAGGGAAACGGAGAAAGAAAGAAAGAGAGATGAGTGCACACACCGTGTGTGTGTGTGTGTGTGTGTGTGTGTGTGTGTGTGTGTGTTCGCGCGTTGCTCCGCGGCTCTGAGAGGAAGAGATCTCTGTCCGTTCTTTGCCCCCCACAGCGTGTCTGTCTCCCACTCTGTTCTCTCTCTCTCTCTCTCTCTCTCTCTCTCTCTCTCTCTCTCTCTCTCTCTCTCTCTCTCTCTCTCTCTCTCTCTCTCTCTCTCTCTCTCTCCTCTCTCTCTCTCTCTCTCTCTCTCTGGACTAGTGAGAGAGAGAGAGAGAGGAGAACAGCATAGCGCTCGACAC
>NC_139646.1:30066458-30091458 GCF_964638095.1 Poromitra crassiceps | reverse complement strand
TCTGGTATTTCTTTGTGCTGGCACCCAACTGAATTTCACAGAGCTCTAGTCTTTGTGCCACAGACGCAACGCATTTCACACCAGCACATCAAAACACATACACACACACGCACGCGCACATGCACGCATGCGCATGCGCACGCACACGCACACACACACACACACACACACACACACACACACACACACACACAGAAAGAAAGTGAGAACTGGCACACACAAAAATACACAGACACAAAGAAAGAAAACTAATATAAGATATAGTTTCAAAAAGCCAAGTTTAACACTTTTTAAGACATTGTAAATATTAAAAAAATATATAAATTTAAGATTTAATTTAAAAACCAAAATAATTACACAAACAAGCCCTTTTCTGATTATGAAAGTTGTGGAACTAGGAATCCCCTAGTCTCTCAAGTAGAGATGGGTATCGTTTGGATTTTATCGATACTGGTACTGGTTATCGATACAGATACTTATCGATACTCTTATCGATACTAATCTCCATAATTTGGTGCAAAAAAATAAAGACATGGCATGAAAAGATGCGAATAGATTCAACAGTTATTTTGTTATTACTTATTACAAGTTAAATTCATGATAAGGCCTATTTCACCGCTGTGATTATGATGATTTATTAAACATAGGCCACCTATGTGGTAGAAATATGCAATTATTATCATCAACATCAAACGCCTGGTGCCGCTTCGTCATCGTTAGGGACGGTTAAAAAAATATTAATAAACTAGAACGACCGCACCGCAGATTTATGCCTCCGCCATTAGTTCATTCTTGAGTCCAAATCGGCATTTGAGGCAAATTGGAAGAAACAACAACCCGGACAACCCGGATCCATAATGCCTCCGGCAAATTTACTAAGGTGTTTTCGTCACCAAACACATCCTACTAGACCTATTTCTGGTCGCTGAGCACGATGGTGCTGTTGTTTTTTGGATACGCCCCCCAGGAGGCCCAACCCTAACCCTAGCGTTCCGCAGATATCGCCATTCTGAGTCCCCATTGTGAGCGAAAATTTACTAAGGTGTTTTCGTCACCAAACACATCCTACTAGACCTATTTCTGGTCGTTGAGCACGATGGTGCTGTTGGTTTTTGGATACGCCCCCCAGGAGGCCCAACCCTAACCCTAGCCCCAGCGTTCCGCAGATATCGCAATTCTGAATCCCCATCCAGCCCTGGGTCTGATACACTATGTTACTGCATGCTGCAGATTAGGGCTGCACGATTAATTGTATTTTCATCGTCATCGCGATATGAAAATGCGCGATGAACACATCGCAAAAGTCACGTGTTATCGCAACAACAAAAACATTTTTTTTTTTTTTTTTTTTTTTTTACAGTGCACCTGAACGCAACATGCAAGATACCGGCTGAATAAGTGTCCAAATGTTCATGTCATTCTGGCCAATACTACACTTCTGTTATAACATTCCAGTCTGGAATATGGAATATCTTTCAATAATCGTTATGACTAAAAGGCTAAAAGTAATCTCATGTGTAAGAAATGACTGTTCTACATTGAAGTAAAAATGTAAATAATTAACTTGTTGGTTTTGGATTTTTTTTTAGCTTCAAGAGTGCATTTTTGTTCGTATGACCCTCAACACAGGCTTTGAGAATACGTGCCACTTACTGATACGTATGCTTAAATTATCACAATCATATTGCAAAATGAATTTAGGCCCTCACTGTAATACTTCAGAAGTTGAATTTGAAGTTCAGCATTAATACATTTGTCATTTTTTGTCTTAGATTTACCTTTGTGTGTTATTGCAATATAAAACTACATAATTGAGAATCGATTCTAGATTCTGGAATCGAGAATCGTTGGAATCGAGAATCGATTCTGGAATCGGATCGTGACTAGGGATGTTCATTTTGAAAATTTTCCAAAATCGATAATCGGTGAGAATTAACGATCAATTATCGATTATCGATTTTATTAATACTTAGAAAATTTTCAATTTTTTTTTTTTTTTTTTTTTTTTTTTAACAAAATGAATGCCTATGGCAGAAAATACGAAAGACAACGTGTTCTCCTCAATGAACTCTTTATTTCAATGTGTCTCCTCTCCAACACTGCTGTCCCCGGCGCATGCCGGTGTGAATTTCTCATGTTTAAAACAGTTTTGTTGGCACAAAGGCCCATGCCCAGCCAGAAAACTAGAGACTATATGAAGCTCCACCTCACGTTAGTCGGCTGTGCAATGGAGTGGGGCGAGGAGGAACGAATTCCACCCAAACCTAGTCCAAAAAAAAAAAAAAAAAAAAAAAAAAAAAAAAAAAAAAAAAATTTTAATAATTAATAATTAAAAAATCGATCCAAATGCCACAGGATCGATTCCAATCCTTAACGATCGATTATCGATTTTCGATAATTGATGAACATCCCTAATCGTGACCCCAGGAATCGGAATCGGATCGGATCGTGGCTTAGCCGGATCGGAGCACCCCTACCCATTAATATTTTTGTTTATAGCATTTTTTTATTTATCGCAGGTCATATCGTCATCGCAATATTGAACAGTGTTATCGCACATCGCAGCTTTTCCTCATATCGTGCAGCCCTACTGCAGATCTCTCTCTGGGTCTGATACACTCTGTTACTGCATGCTGCAGATCTTTTTGTGGCTCTGCAGATAAAACACAATGACAAAGGCATAGTAGACTGGGGGTTCCTATATGAAGGAAACCCCCAGGGGGCACGGGGAGAACATGCAAACTCCACACAGAAAGGCCCTTTTTTGACGACCCCACCCGGGCGGTGGGCACTCGAGGACATGCGGACGGGCACGCACTCCTTCAGCGCTCACAGCATCCAAGGTGGGAATCAACCCAGGATCTTCTAGCTGTGAGGCGACAGTGCTACCACTGCACCACCGTGCCCCCTTGTGTGTGTGCCTTCTCCTCGTGGGCGAAGCGCCGCACACATACCTCGACAAACATTGGTTCGATCTACTTCACACTTGGCAGGTGTGTTGCTGGACGTGTGTGTGTGTGTGTGTGTGTGTGTGTGTGTCTGTGTCTGTGTCTGTGTCTGTGTGTGTGTGTGTGTGTGTGTGTGTGTCTGTGTTTGTGTGTGTGTGTGTGTGAGTGTTGCTGGACGTGCGACGACTAATCAACTCATCAATTAATTGGTTGAACTCACGACTATTAGTGGAGCGAGGTGAAATGCAGAGGTGAGGTGAAGGCTGGTTGAAACAAGTGTCGTACACACACACACACACACACACACAGCGAGCTATGCTGGTCCACCCTATCTATCACTTACCATGTGCAGTCGAGTCACTGGGCTGAGAGCACGGTGCAAGCCCACAGCATGGAAAACTACACACACACACACACACACACACACACACACGTGCTCACACGCATACACACACACACACACACACACACACAAACACACACCAGTATTTAAGCCCGGCTGGGCACCAATGAGCCTGTTTTTAATGTAACCAGCCAGCCAGGAAGATACACACACAACACATGCTCACGGGTGTGTGTGTGTGTGTGTGTGTGTGTGTGTGTGTGTGTGTGTGTGTGCATCTGTGCGTGCGTGTGTGCATCTGTGCGTGCGTGTGTGTGCATGTGTGTGTGTGTGCGTGCATATGTGTGTGTGTGCATCTGTGTGTGTGTGTGTGTGCGTGCGTGCATGCATAAAATATGCTCAACAATGTTACTGTGCTGCTTCGCTGTGGCCAATATTTCTTAGCAGACATATACAGTACACACAAATCATCAGCTGGCTACGGAATAAAAAGGAACATTTAAAATCAAAAATAGAAGGGTAAACAAAATAATAATAAAGATCTAAATTGTGACACAATAGCCTCGTTGTCGATGTGTTATGACAGTAAACAATCTGTTGTAGCACAGATTGTTGTGATTAGGGTTGAGCAGCGTTGACACACGTGAGATAACGAAGCCTCCAAAACACTTAAACATGAGTGTGACCATTAGATCCACCATTCACTCCTATTCATTCAGCTCACTGAGGACAGACTGGCTGCAAATAGGGCTGGGCGACAAAACCATCTCGATCATGTTCAAGATAAAATCTTCCACGATAACGATGATAAATTTAGGAGCTATAATTTTGATAATGTTATTTAGGTGCAAAACATCCTCAGCAGAACGGGAAACACCACTAACCTCTTCCACCATCTCAAAAGGTACCAGACAAAAGAGTGGCACAAAAGCATGAAAGCATGAGTTGATGTTATCATGTTAGCGCTAGCCTCCCTGCAACTAGCCAGCAGCAGCCCGCTGGACCCAGGCAGACATCATGGGGACTCAGCGAGGACCGTGCAGCGGGCGAGCCTAGGAATGGAGCGCGCGAGATGCCTAGTCAATTCAAATATGCAAGAATTCCAGAAAATGTGCGTGATTCCCGTAGTTAGATTTATTGTACTTACGGAAATTATTTTTGCATCTGTAGCAGTCAGACAAGATACAATACAATACAATACAATCTTCGATACAATTATCGAGTACTGATACCAAGCCCTAATGGAAATTAGAGCCCGACCGATATATCGGTCCACCGATATTGTCCAATAACCGATATATCGTATCGGCCGATATTGCCGATATTTTTTTATTTTGTATTTTTTTAAGTTATAGACAGCATGTTGTGTATAGTTGATATTTTTTTCTAAACTCAAGTTATATTTTATATTAGTTATATTGTGTTCTTCTATTTCTAGTTATTTATAATAATTATTAAATTGCCAGGGAAGTTTACAGTTTCATTGCATTGATGTAATTTTGGACAATAAAGTTTATTGATAAGTTGTAAAATATCATGCCTACATTATTATATTTGAGGGATCATTGCAAAAAAAAAAGTAATTTAATGTGTATATATAATATAAGAATACCGGCCGATATATCGATATCGGAATTTTTTTACTCCCTAATATCGGTATTGGCCTCAAAAATCCAGTATCGGTCAGGCTCTAATCAAATAATCTAACAAATAATTTGCATTAACATTAACACGAGAAAGGGAGACAGGGAGGCAAACACCACCATGTTCACCATGTCTTAAAATGTTAACAGCTGCCACCTAACCTTGTTACAGTGCTGAGACACACACACACATGCACACACACACACACACACACACAAGGAGCAAGAGAATCTTTGAAGTTTAACATCATAACACATAATGGCCGACATCATTTAACAGGCAGATGGAAATGTGTTCTGAGAGAATTGGATTGAGTGTTTTCATGTTGAGAGAGGACACCACAGTGTGTCCTTGCTTCATGCTCCAATAAATAAGTCAAAGAAAAAGGTGATTTGAGTGAAGGGTAGAAGCTGCTTTCAAAGCAGACAGGACATGAGCCAAACTCAATCATCAAAGTACACGTTACATTACATTACATTATGTCATTTGGCAGACGCTTTTATCCAAAGCGACTTACAATAACAGATTTTTGTCAGCAATAGAGCAATCAACTATGGAGCACAGTCTATGACAACTACAACTTCTGAAGGAACAGTGGTACAAGTTTAGTTTAGGTTAGTAGTTTTTTTAGTATATATTTTTTTCTTCCGTAAGTCAAATACATTTTTCCCAAAGTCCTGGCGTTCTGAAGCTGAAACACGTCCTGGCGTTCTGAGCAGAAGTCTTGGCACGGACGTCCGCTTTAAAGCAGAAACCCAGAAATCTCTGAGTGTCAGTAGTGGTCAGACTGATAGACCCTGGGTGAGTGTCAGTAGTGGTCAGACTGATAGACCCTGGGTTCTATCTGAGTGTCAGTAGTGGTCAGACTGATAGACCCTGGGTGAGTGTCAGTAGTGGTCAGACTGATAGACCCTGGGTGAGTGTCAGTAGTGGTCAGACTGATAGACCCTGGGTGAGTGTCAGTAGTGGTCAGACTGATAGACCCTGGCTTCCAGACTGGGTACTTGTTAACACGCTGACACTCAATAACAAACATGACGTGATGCGCCATTTCTATACACTGACCAACTTGATTTTATGCCCAAGTAGGGAAAACACTGCATCTCAGTCAAAGATGCCCTCTAGAGGCCATCTGATAAAGCGCATCTAAGCATCCCTGTCTGACGGATGGATGGACTATTGGACTGGCTGACTGACTATACTGTATATGAGTCTATGTGAACTCAGGGCTGTTGGGATGAATTTTAATATTCGAATATAATTAAATTTTAATACATATTTATTAAATTCCTGATAGAATAACAGGAGCATCAGATATGGGTATTCTGCACTCTGCAGCTATTGTAATGTGTTCAATCTGGTCATATTGTAACATGTGTAGGGTGCATATTGTGCAAAACATGTTCTCTTCCTTCTTGTTATTGATCTTCCTCCATGTTGTTTATTTATTTATTTGTATTTGTCTTATGTACACCAACTGACCAAGGCAAATAAGCAGTAGCCTTACTGTATATGCAGATTTATCTGATCAAACTGCTCAAACTGATTATTTTTTGTAATGTAAAATTCAAGCAAATCTAACACTCGGCTGAATTTTCTTTGCACATTATATATTGTGTGTGTGTGTGCGTGTGTGCGTGTGTGTGTGTGCGTGTGTGCGTGTGTGTGTGTGTGTGTGTGTGTATGTGTGCGTGCGTGCGTGCGTGCGTGTGCGTGTGTGTGTGTGTGTGTGTGTGTGTGTGTGTGCGCGTGTGTGTGTGTGTTTCACAATTGTATGTATAGCGGAGTTTTCTCCCCACCTGAAAGAGGTCCTAACCCTAACAGAATTTCATTTGTCTGGGCTTCAGTGGAGAGCTTTAGCTTTGGTGTCCCCTGATGGGCTGTTGGAGGCTTTTCCACCTTTACAGGAATATGATTTTTGGGCAGACCTTGAATACTTATTACGCTATTAGAATATAAATTATGAATTCAGTCTAAAAATAATGCTATAAGTATCTGCCTTGAAATACAAATAGAATAGAATAGAATAGAATAGAATAGAATAGAATAGAATAGAAAAGTATCCTGTCATTCTCTCCCAAGTTACTGATACCCACCGGAGCACAGAACTAACTCTCATATAAATAATAGAATAGGTTTAAGCATTTATATGTGTACTATATCTATACGCACATTTAGTATTATGTACATACTGTACTAGGGATGCAAACAACTAATCGAAGTTGCACAATTACAATGTTGCTTGGGATAAATTGCCTGGCTCATCCTAGTCTGAGCTGGACCGGAGCTTGCTCCTTGCAGGACTGTAGTCCGCATAAGGGGCAGGACTGCAGCAACGAGCAGCTCAGCATCAGCTCAGCGTTGAAGAGCTGTGACGCATGGTGAGCAGAACAAATCAACTATCTGCGGTAAGAGAGCCACCGATGCAGCGGCCGCGCAGCGGATTCTGGGCAAATGTTGACATGTCTAAAAGTGATGCCTCTACGTTTTTATATGTTGCTGTGAGAAATATACAATATGTTGCTGCTGTATAAATAAAGGTTTTATTGAGGAAAAAACTTATTTGGTATTGTTTGGATTTATTTTTATTTTTAATTACAATTAATCGATTAATTGATCGTTAACCTTACCCATGATTGATTCAGGAATTTGCGGGAAATCTTGTATCCCTATTCATAGCTTTCAAGGGGCGTTACGTGCTGCCGGGAACGCCCACCTGGCGGTAAAAAAAAAACCTGTTCATTCCGTTGCCTGCGAGTCGACTCACGCTGTTTGTTCAGCCAAAGTGCCGCATAGCCTACCTGTTGTGCTATCGGTTGCACTAAACCGACGAGGAGACACGCCTGGCTTGTGCTTTTACAGAATGCCGTCGGAGAAAGAAAACTCAGACAGGAGGAGGTTGTGGATTTGTGCGATTAGACGTGGTTCAGTCGCTGGGGAGGGCAAATGGCTACCATCAAAGTACACACGTCTTTGCGGCCAACATTTCATCAAAGGTAAGCTCAAGTAACGTTAACGGGGTATTTTAATCATTATTGTAACGTTACTTGAGCTTACCTTTGAGGAAATGTTGGCCGCAAAGGCGTGTGTACAAACGGCTGAACAAACACTGCGTGAGAAACTAGTCGACTTGGCTGGCAGCGAATGAACAAGTTTGTTTTTTGACCGCCAGGTGGGCGTTCCCGGCAGCACGTAACGCCCCTTGAAAGCTATGAATACTGTACAGTACACTACATGGCAAAGTACACAGAGGCAAAGTGACTGCCTACTTCCTGCTTCTGCACTGTACCAGAGATTTTTATCCGCCATTTATTTTCCCATAGACATTTCATAAGATGCTTATAAAAATACTTTTTTACTTCGTCAAACCAAACGGTCTGCTATATTTAGAATTGGGAGAGACCATAGAACATTTCACTCGGACCAAAACTGAAAAAACTACATCGAAAAAATATTGTCTTTAAATCCGCAATTGTTTTACGTTTTGGTCTGAGTGAAATGTCATGTGGTCTCTCCTGTTTCTAAATATATATGAACCGTTTGGTTTGAACAAGTACAACTATTTTTATAAGCATTTTATGAAATGTCTATGGGAAAATAAATGGCGGATGAAAATCTCTGGTACAGTCAGTGCTGAAGCAGGAAGTTTGGTGGTCACTTTGCCTCTCTATTAGGGATGCACCGATATGAAAATTTTGGCCGATGCCGATAACCGATATTAACATTGCTGTTATGGCCGATAACCGATATTTACCGATGTCGATATGATCTGTATAAAACCACATTTTTATGATCATCACATTTTGTACATACTGAAAAACACATGTTAACACTGAATTTGAAAAAGTTATGCATTTCTTTATTTGCAAAGCCTTTGGAAAAGCCCATAAATAATAGATTTACTGCATTATTTCATATCAATGTGAAGAATTTGGCTGATAATGATAACCGATATTAACATTGCAACATCTGACCGATACCGATATGACCGATATGTTAAAAAATGACCAACATCGGCCGATACCGATATGATTGCCGATATATCGTGCATCCCTACTCTCTATACACATCTAGCTATCGATCTATATGTACTGTATATGTACATACAGTACACTACATATACACATTTAGCTATCCATCTAGGTATCTACTGTAGCCTATCTCTTGTGCAAATTTCAACCAGTTTCTTTAATTGATTTATTGGTCAGGTTTACAGTCAATTGATTAAGTGTTATATTAAAAAAAAAATGTATGTTAACAGTTTTGACATACATAATATAAGATACAAAATGGAGGTTGTAGATCTTCTGTATTTCAACATTGTCTTACAATGTTTATACTGTTGTCTTTTAGGCTGTAATTCTCTGACACTGGGCTTTTTGCCTGCTTGCTTGGCTTTCTTCTTCCTCTGTATAAGCGGTGGAAGTTAAATGTTGTTCAATCATTTCAGCAAAAAAAAGAAAAGAAAATAAAGTAGCCTACATTATTGATTATGTTTGTTTGATCGATAAAATTCGTAACGGTGATGAATGGATTGTCGATTAATCATGAACATCCCTACTATCTATGTCTTCTAACAAACCTGGAATGAACACATAGCACTGTATGTATTTTCTCGCTCAGATGACATTCTCCCCACTTCCTCTTGCGCTGAGTGAGGGGGCTGCCCGCGCCCGTGCCCTCTGAGGCTCCAGAGGCCACAGCCCAGCCGTGCACAGTACAAACAGCCCAGCTGTGCACAGTACAAACAGCCCAGCCGTGCACAGTACAAACAGCCCAGCCGTGCACAGTACAAACAGCCCAGCTGTGCACAGTACAAACAGCCCAGCCGTGCACAGTACAAACAGCCCAGCCGTGCACAGTACAAACAGCCCAGCCGTGCACAGTACAAACGCCACTCTCATTCTATTTCCATTTCATCTGCAGCCTGCATTCAATGACAGGGAGGCTGTCCAATATTCTATATGCTTAGTCTACAGCAGTGGTTCTCACAGTGTGGCCCGTGAGCCAACAAAATTACACAAATGTATTATTATTATTATTAGTATTATTATTACTACTACTACGGTCACCACACCCGGTGCGCACACTGAATAGGCATATTATACTATAGACTATTATACTTACTTTTCTCTCACATCTTCATTATTAAGCCGGCTTATGACTGCATAGTATCTTAATTACTCAAAATATAAGGCGACTAAAAATGGCAAGCATATTTTTATTCGGGCGACCAAAAGCTTTACTGAAACTCCGGGAAACACTTTTAAGAGTTAACGTCGAGCCCTGCTATTATAGAGTACCGCAGAAATGAGTTAGAAGTCGCAAATCGCCGCCATCCATGCTGGTTCATAAGGGGAAAAGGCTATGGCGTTTTAGAATGGGGATTTCGGTTAAATGCATGATAGTGGAAATGTGTGTTCAGCAGGACAATCTTCACAAACGAGGATCACTTTTATGACTTTTGAAGCGTAAATGCAGAAAACGCTTAAAAAGTCATAAAAGTGATCTTTGTTTGTGAAGATTATCCTGCTGAACACACATTTCCACTCCAATAAGCTTGTGTTAACCACATAAAAAAATCCCATAGGCTTTTCCCCTTATGAACCAGCATGGCTTTTCCCCTTATGAACCAGCATGGCTTTTCCCCTTATGAACCAGCATGGCGGTGATTTCTGGGTAAGCCTACAAAAACGTCATCCCTGCGGTACTTTATTCCATCCATAAGTAGCATAATGACAGAATGTAGGACTGTTTTTGTCTCGGGTTTCAGACACTTTGTGTAAGAAAACATCTAAAAGCAAAAGTCTTATCAGAGGGTCTGACTCTGTGGTCTAATTTGTGTCCGTTTAGGGATCTTGATGTGAAAAATCCATTTTAATTTAATCTACAGTCCGTATTCGACTGGGAGGCTGTCCAATATGCTACATGCTTAGCCCATTGATACCTGATGCAGCATTTGCATGTATATCCCTCATTTGTGTGTGTATCCCTTTAAAACCGCGAGCCGCGTGACGCGGCTTGCGGTTTTAAAGGGATACACACACAAATGCTGCATCAGGTATCAATGGGTTAGGCTACTTAGCTCACAGCACAGCACTTTCTTTATCAAGTTTTTTCACCCTCCCCAATTGTAGTTGGCCAATTCTCCCTGCTGTCCCAGTCATTGCTCCACCCCCTCTGCTGATCTGGCGAGCCCTGTAGGCTAGCACCATGCTTCCTCTGATACATGTGCACTCTTCTTTTCACCTGACAGTGAGGAGTTTCACCGGCAGGATGTAGCGCGTGCGAGGATCACGCTATTCCCCCCAGTTCCCCTCTTCTCCGAACAGGCTCCCGGATCGACCAGAGGAGGCACTAGTTCAGCGACCAGGACTCGTACTGCATTCAAGACAACTCGGAGCACGGGACTTTCAATTCGGATTTTCCGACCTCCGGAATAGTGTTTTTTTCGGAGTTACAAAAACAAAAACAATAACAATAACAGCCGCCCTGGAAGGTAAACACTGCCCATGTGATTATTATAATGATACAAAGTGGGTTGATAATCGGTAAAGCCATCCTTAAGGGCAAGCTAAAGCTACTATCTTCCAAAACTGCACGGCTGGCTACAGAACAATACAGCTAGGCTCCACAATGCCTCCATTTCTCTGCAATATTTCTGAGCCTTTTATTATACGTGTGGCACATTTAGAAAATTAGGGGCAGCCAGTAGTATTCAGTAAAGCCACCTGAACTCACGTTATACATGTTTATGTGTCAAAGTTGACATTTCACACATTGAAAATGAAAATAATCAAACATCAAAATAATCTATGTTATACGCAGCTGGTCCTTAAAAAAATCACTGTTCTAATATCATATAAGTGATTTTTGTTTCTGCTGGCAGGTTTGACTGATAGTCTGTTCACCTTTTTATTCCCTACTGCATCACTGTTGTCCAGACCCGTTTTTTATGCTAAGCTACAGGAGGACCAGTTTTGTACGCTAAGCTACAGGCAACTCTGCCGTGTCTGGCATGCCTTTTTTTACCCTTCACTACAGAGTGGATTTCCAAGGTTACAATCCTCCGCCTCCACACCATTTTCACATTGCCTTTACCTTCCACCCACCCACACACACACACACACACAGACACGCGCATACACACACGCGCACACACACACACACACACACACGCGCGCACACACGCACACGCTACACGACAAAGACACATTTCTATCAATGCTTATTCTGCAACAATTAGAAAAAGTCAAAAAGATAATTTCACACAGAGAAATCTAAACACGCCAGAGGTTCTCACAGTAGGGTCTTAGTTGAGACAGATAGCATAGGGGTTCATCTCAAGTCACTTTATACACTGGTGGTTTTCAATGTGGAGTCCGGGACAGCCGGACAGGGGTCCACAGCAAGATTAGCAATAATTTAATTTCACTGTGAAATGATCCCGATAGAGTCTGTATGAGAGGGACTATTTGAATCATTTTAATCATCACTGTTTCACTTTCATCACTATTGTCTGCCCAGTTCTACAATTCAATGCTAAATCATCTACTGCTATGGGTGTCTGTCATTCAGTCTAATCAAATGGGTTCAGCTCAAACAATCTACTTCTATTTGGGAGTTCTGGATATGAAAACGACAGAGAAACACATGGTCTACTGTGCATGCCTCATACATACAAAGAAAAGATTCTTGTAATGGAGTCAAATGTTGCCTATGTTTCAAAGAGATTATTCCCCCCCCCCCCGAGACGGTTTCTAAGGGTGCGTTCTACATCCACTCTGACGCTCTACACTGAAATGAGAGCGCAAAGGTTCTCCCAATTTACGAACGCTCCAGTCAGTGTGCGCTCTGGGCTCTCGGAGTGCTATTTCCGAACACACCCTATAAGCCGGTCAGCTGAAACTAGTTTTTCTTTTTGCGTGTTTTTGTTTGTTTGTTTGTGTTTTCAGTCAAATCCTTCCCTATTTTATTTTAATTCTAACATACATTTAGCTACTAGCTACAGTGTGGAGAAAAAGTGATTTTATGTGTAGTAATTTCGACAGATGTTAGGCTACTGTATAGGCGACTGGCAATAAGAGATAAGGGGCCGATGTGGTCATGAACAGCAGGAGAGACCCAGAAAGGGAGGATGTCACACCAAACTCCATACAGAAAGCAGACCAATGTAATGGCACGATGCTTATCAGCAAACGTTACATACTCGGTAAAACACAAGTCAAGGCGGTTTCTGAATTAGAATGGTTCACTCTTCAATTCGGCATTCATATAATTTGTTAAGTGGTACTTATTTCAATCAAATCGAAACTTTTAGAATAGGTTTACACCTGCAACCGCCCATCACGGTGTCAGGTTAGATGACAGTGTGAAGAACAACCCAATCAATTAGAAAAGTTAACATGTGATTAAAATAAGTGTTCGTTGGTGGATATGTTCGCCAAATTCATCAATGGTTTATTGACGATTAGCTCAGACAGCATCCACATGTCGATATGAGCGGCAGCATTAAAGTGACGGGTTTTTACATGGAGTTTAGCAGCGTCACATCTCTCCAACGCTTCATACGGAGAGAATGTGTCGGTGCAGCGTGGACATGAAGCAGTTTGAACGAAACAAGCTGTGGCCACTTGACGTTAGCTTAATGCAGATACACATGTTTAGAGAAACATGTTTAGTAGAGACACATGTTTAGTAGGCCCATGCTAATGCTACCTGCAGGTCCATGTGTTTACGGGCAGGCAGTGTGAGGCTTGTTGTCCTACCTGTTCTCTGGGTGGAGGTGAGTCTCTCACAGCCGCTAGTTTGTTTCCACACAAACTTCTTGACACGTCTTCAACTTGTCAAAGTGTCTCTGGACGAGGAACAACAAGAAGAAAAGTCCCGGTCAACAAAACACAAACATGCGCAACACTCCGTCCTTCCTTTCCTCCACTCTCCTCCCGTTTCCACACACGCTGTTTAGTCCCGACCGCGTGCGGTGAACTGAACTAAAGTTGCTCTTCTTCTTCTTCGTTGGTGTTTTTTTTTATTCGCGTGTCTGTTTAGTTGGTTGTGAACGTGACAGGCAGCGCGTGCGGGGCTGGAGGCTGGAACACAGCTGCTACAGCGCACACACACACATGTGGCGCGAGCAGACTCCAGTAGCCTGTCAAAATACAGTCGGTTCTCCGGTCAAGACAAAGGACCATCAAATCAAATAAAGGAACACGGAGTTGGTTCGAGGACGAGGTGTTTTTCTCTCCAAAGCGTCCAAATAAACTATAGCAGCGCGAGCTCGTGAAACACCGTCTGGTCTGTCTACCCTCCGCTCTCTCCTCGCTCGCGCTGTCCTGGGCTGACAGCAACAGTAACAGTAGGCTACTCGTGCAAGCAGAGAGGCACTGAAGATGTGGAGAAAGAGGGAGGGAGAGAAAGGGAGAGAGAGAGAGAGAGTGTGTGTGTGTGTGTGTGTGTGTGTGTGTGTGTGTGTGTGTGTGTGTGTGTGAGTGAGAGAGAGAGAGTGTGTGTGTGTGTGTGTGTGTGTGTGTGTGTGTGTGTGCGCGTGTGTGTGTGTGTGTGTGTGTGTGTGTGTGTGTGTGTGTGCGCGTGCGTGCGTGCGTGCGTGCGTGAGAGAGTTCCGTCCGATAAAACGGGAATAGCCTACTGACTGTCCTCTGTTCTTGCGCTGTCTAGCTCGAGCTCATCTCCCGGTAAAAGATGATGATGCGCCAAGCAGAGAGAGACGGAATGTGCCGGGACCCCCTGCTGTGTGTGTGTGTGTGTGTGTGTGTGTGTGTGTGTGTGTGTGTGTGTGTGTGTGTGTGTGTGTGTGTGTGTGTGTGTGTGTGTGTGTGGGTGTGGGTGTGGGTGTGGGTGCGTGCGTGCGTGCGTGCGTGCGTGCGTGCGTGCGTGCGTGCGTGCGTGCGCGCGCGGTGCGACCTGCATGCGACCTGATGGCTGCATGTGTTGCAGCCAGGAGTTGCAGGTGACAGGTGATGGAGAGGTGGCGCACGTGCACCTCAATTAACATAGTAGCCTACCGGTTGTTGTTGTTTTTATTTTTGAAAATCTAGACAATATAGATATAGCCCATTATGCAAAAATATGTGCCATATGCAAATTAATAGCAATGCATACAAATGTACATTATGGTCATGTAAACCTAATTCTGACATAGTCTACAGTAGGCTACACATAGCCTATATTTATTATGTAAGAAAATATGTTGATGAATAAAATATATAATGTGAGAATGGGAGGGGTGTAAGACATTTGACCAACTTTACAGGAGAGCCAAAACAACAAAAACAAAAAATGATCATACTTTGTTCTATTATTCAATCTATAATATGAAAACTCATAAAACATGTGGATGACAATATAGCCTACTGATTAATATTTTGACATTCATTGATTTTTTTTAATCTATTTTATTAACTCTGCATTGGTGCCCTTTTGTCAGGAGAAAGAGCTCATCAACAGCTTTCATTTGATATATAAAACTCATTTTCACCCTAAATGTCGCTTAGCGACTGGTTCTGCTTGTCAACCTTCGACATTTTAAAATTTCAGACTGATGATCATTATTGATGAATAATGTATCTTGAATGTGCATATATTAATTGTAAATATCAGTTAATATGTTGACGAGCTGAACCCAAAAATGCAGTGCACATATTTAATAATGTAGCCTATGCAAAGAAAATCACAAAAATAAAACTTATTTAGTTTTTCACACTTTTTCACATCAAAATTTTTCATTTCATTTTTCAGGATTTCATTCATCACTGTAATCTATGCTGATGTCACAAAGAACTATAGGTACAGTCGGTCTGTGTGGGGACACCCACAAAATGTGGGTGGGGTAAAAAAAACATAGCTCAATGGGCTGACTCACCAAAAGACGGTGCTGTGGCTCTACACTACAGGATTAGGGATTCTAGAGCAGGTACATAGACGTCTGTTCAGATGTGCGTTTACTGCGGTGGTTGAATCCCTGATCATGTCTGCCTGCTAATCAGTTTAAAATGTGTCACACCCTCTTATATAACTATATGATATCAATATGTTAGTACCCCGAATGTAGGCTTTATTAGAATGTAGGCTTTATTAGAATTTGGGGTCAGCTATTTCTGTATGTTATTTAATTACCGTATTTTGACAGGTTAATTTTGTTATCCTGCAGTTACATGATCAGTATACACTTCTTTTCATCTAACCGCTCCTTGTCTGAAGAGGATTCATGGATGACATGAATACAAATGGCCCTCTAAGGTGCAAAATGTCAAATAAACAAATAGCCAACATATAATATAAGATAATGACATCACAGAAGGTGGTAGACCACGTTTCATCATTGACCCACTATTAGGAAACTGCACAGAGCGATAAAAGTGCCAGTGTGAATGTCATGTTGTGTTGTGTTGCGTGTTGAGTCAGCTAGCTGCTATTGTCACAGGTAAAAGGTAATCCCTGCGGCTCCAGATATGCTTATTGTTATGATAGATTATACTTGGGGGTGGAAAGAGGATTAAAATATCCTGCTCAAGTAAGTACTGTCACTTTATTGCAAATGTTAGCGTTGGAGTAGTCTCTCCCCAGACTCAAATACCGCGCTCTGCAACTACATCAATGAGTCTGTGCCACTTTGCAGCTCCTGCTGCTGTTTAGAGGGCAGGTCTAGATTGAAATTGAATGACTGACAGATCGTAGCACCAATGAGAGAGTGGTTCATTTGCAAAAGTCAACAGAGTCAGGTTGGGCGTGCATGATCTCTACAGTCGTTACTGATTGGTGCCCCCAGGATATCGGGGGAAACAATCACTGGCCAGGAATCTGACAGCGGTTTGGAGCTCGACGTGTCCCAGGCCCAGAGAGAGATCTGCAGCATGCAGTAACATAGTGTATCAGACCCAGAGAGAGATCTGCAGCATGCAGTAACATAGTGTATCAGACCCAGAGAGAGATCTGCAGCATGCAGTAACATAGTGTATCAGACCCAGAGAGAGATCTGCAGCATGCAGTAACATAGTGTATCAGACCCAGAGAGAGATCTGCAGCATGCAGTAACATAGTGTATCAGACCCAGAGAGAGATCTACAGCGTGCAGTAACATAGTGTATCAGACCCAGAGAGAGATCTGCAGCATGCAGTAACATAGTGTATCAGACCCAGAGAGAGATCTACAGCGTGCAGTAACATAGTGTATCAGACCCAGAGAGAGATCTGCAGCATGCAGTAACATAGTGTATCAGACCCAGAGAGAGATCTGCAGCATGCAGTAACATAGTGTATCAGACCCAGAGAGAGATCTACAGTGTGCAGTAACATAGTGTATCAGACCCAGAGAGAGATCTGCAGCATGCAGTAACATAGTGTATCAGACCCAGAGAGAGATCTGCAGCATGCAGTAACATAGTGTATCAGACCCAGAGAGAGATCTACAGCGTGCAGTAACATAGTGTATCAGACCCAGAGAGAGATCTACAGCGTGCAGTAACATAGTGTATCAGACCCAGAGAGAGATCTGCAGCATGCAGTAACATAGTGTATCAGACCCAGAGAGAGATCTACAGCGTGCAGTAACATAGTGTATCAGACCCAGAGAGAGATATGCAGCATGCAGTGTATCAGACCCAGAGAGAGATCTGCAGCATGCAGTAACATAGTGTATCAGACCCAGAGAGAGATCTACAGCATGCAGTAACATAGTGTATCAGACCCAGAGAGAGATCTACAGCGTGCAGTAACATAGTGTATCAGACCCAGAGAGAGATCTACAGCGTGCAGTAACATAGTGTATCAGACCCAGAGAGAGATCTACAGCGTGCAGTAACATAGTGTATCAGACCCAGAGAGATATCTACAGCGTGCAGTAACATAGTGTATCAGACCCAGAGAGAGATCTACAGCGTGCAGTAACATAGTGTATCAGACCCAGAGAGAGATCTACAGCGTGCAGTAACATAGTGTATCAGACCCAGAGAGAGATCTGCAGCATGCAGTAACATAGTGTATCAGACCCAGAGAGAGATCTACAGCGTGCAGTAACATAGTGTATCAGACCCAGAGAGAGATCTACAGCGTGCAGTAACATAGTGTATCAGACCCAGAGAGAGATCTACAGCATGCAGTAACATAGTGTATCAGACCCAGAGAGAGATCTACAGCGTGCAGTAACATAGTGTATCAGACCCAGAGAGAGATCTGCAGCGTGCAGTAACATAGTGTATCAGACCCAGAGAGAGATCTACAGCGTGCAGTAACATAGTGTATCAGACCCAGAGAGAGATCTACAGCGTGCAGTAACATAGTGTATAGTAGTGACTCTCGTCTCGTCGCTCTGAGGACATTGAATCTGATGAAATTTAGAATTAAACTACTTTTAGCTATTTTTACTGCAATAGATTTTCACACCTTTTACCTCTACTGAAGTAAAATATCAGCAATGTAAGTGTATTTCTACTGGAGTACAACAACAGAAAGAAAGATACAAAAGGTAGTACACCACTGTAGTACCCTTCCCAGCACTGAGTATTGCTTTCTACTGTATATGTAAATCGTCATAGCAACAGGATGTAACATTGAGCTAGTTAGTTACCATGAAACTGAAAATACTAGATGTATATTATTGTACTTGATTATTACATGGGCATCTACCAAGTCACCAGAAACAGTATTTGAATTTAAACATGTCATAGCATTTTCATGTAGCTTAATATGCTAAATAATTTCATAGTATGCTAACAATGAGATCTTGGCTTCTTTATTTTTTATAAATATAGGCTCAATTCAATAGACATACAATTATACACTCAAATGCTCTCTTTCTCTCTCCCCCCTCTCAAACACACAAATGCAACTTGGCTTTTAACCAAGTACAGAGAAATATGGATGTGACTGTGCGCGTGTGTGTGTGTGTGTGTGTGTGTGTGTGTGTGTGTGTGTGTGTGTGTGTGTGTGTGTGTGTGTGTGTGTGTGTGTGTGTGTGTGTGTGTGAGAGAGAGTGTGTGTGTGTGTATGTGTGGGAAGTGTGCATGCTTTGCCAACAACATAAGCACAGTCTGATTAAGTGAGTTGACTCTTGGCTGTCAACCTGCTGGGGCATGTTGCATGTTGCACAAGCACGCACGCACACGCACACGCACACGCACGCACGCACACGCACACACACACACACACACACACACACACACACACACACACACACACACACACACACAGTCTTGTCAGCTACAATAACAAAGTTGATGTGTCAGATGCAGTAGACGACGCTTATTAAAAGTTCATAACTGGATACAACAGAGACAGTGAAAAGAAGTGTGTGTGTGTGTGTGTGTGTGTGTGTGTGTGTGTGTGTGTGTGTGTGTGTGTGACAGGATACATTAGCTACATCAGGCTGCACTATCTGTCCATGAGTCAGTCAGCGTTCATGTCAGCTCCGCACATGTCATGTGACACATGGCATGTGTCACATGACATGTGTCAGCTGACTCAGAGAAGTCATCTGAGTCGTGTGTCTATTGGATGTTGAATGGATTCCAAATGCACAACAACAAAAAGCTGACAAAATTGGACAATACTGATAGTAGAATACTAAAGACTAAATCATACTAAAGACAAACCTAAGGTGAAAATGTCAACTTGGTGCAGACTGATGTAGGCCTACTCTATTGAGCCCCATTCCAACAGGACCTACCCTTGTGGACACTGTGCTCATTGCACCATTTAAAAAATAATCCACTTTCATCCATCCTATTTCAAAAGAGAACATGCCACAAAATATGTTATCACATGTGCATCTACAAGTCTCATCTATAGATTATACAGGTTTCACATGTGGATCTACAAGTCTCATCTATAGATTATACAGGTTTCACATGTGCATCTACAAGTCTCATCTATAGATTATACAGGTTTCACATGTGCATCTACAAGTCTCATCTATAGATTATACATGTTTCACATGTGCATCTACAAGTCTCATCTATAGATTATACAGGTTTCACATGTGGATCTACAAGTCTCATCTATAGATTATACAGGTTTCACATGTGCATCTACAAGTCTCATCTATAGATTATACAGGTTTCACATGTATATCTACAAGTCTCATCTATAGATTATACAGGTTTCACATGTGCATCTACAAGTCTCATCTATAGATTATACAGGTTTCACATGTGCATCTACAAGTCTCATCTATAGATTATACAGGTTTCACATGTGCATCTACAAGTCTCATCTATAGATTATATAAATACAGGTTTCACATGTGCATCTACAAGTCTCATCTATAGATTATACATGTTTCACATGTGCATCTACAAGTCTCATCTATAGATTATACAGGTTTCACATGTGCATCTACAAGTCTCATCTATAGATTATATAAATACATGTTTCACATGTGCATCTACAAGTCTCATCTATAGATTATACAGGTTTCACATGTATATCTACAAGTCTCATCTATAGATTATACAGGTTTCACATGTGCATCTACAAGTCTCATCTATAGATTATACAGGTTTCACATGTGCATCTACAAGTCTCATCTATAGATTATACAGGTTTCACATGTGCATCTACAAGTCTCATCTATAGATTATATAAATACAGGTTTCACATGTGCATCTACAAGTCTCATCTATAGATTATACATGTTTCACATGTGCATCTACAAGTCTCATCTATAGATTATACATGTTTCACATGTGCATCTACAAGTCTCATATATAGATTATACAGGTTTCACATGTGCATCTACAAGTCTCATCTATAGATTATACAGGTTTCACATGTGCATCTACAAGTCTCATCTATAGATTATACATGTTTCACATGTGCATCTACAAGTCTCATCTATAGATTATACATGTTTCACATGTGCATCTACAAGTCTCATATATAGATTATACAGGTTTCACATGTGCATCTACAAGTCTCATCTATAGATTATACATGTTTCACATGTGCATCTACAAGTCTCATCTATAGATTATACAGGTTTCACATGTGCATCTACAAGTCTCATCTATAGATTATACAGGTTTCACATGTGCATCTACAAGTCTCATCTATAGATTATACAGGTTTCACATGTGCATCTACAAGTCTCATCTATAGATTATACATGTTTCACATGTGCATCTACAAGTCTCATATATAGATTATACAGGTTTCACATGTGCATCTACAAGTCTCATCTATAGATTATACATGTTTCACATGTGCATCTACAAGTCTCATATATAGATTATACATGTTTCACATGTGCATCTACAAGTCTCATCTATAGATTATACATGTTTCACATGTGCATCTACAAGTCTCATATAGATTATACATGTTTCACATGTGCATCTACAAGTCTCATATATAGATTATACATGTTTCACATGTGCATCTACAAGTCTCATATAGATTATACATGTTTCACATGTGCATCTACAAGTCTCATCTATAGATTATACAGGTTTCACATGTGCATCTACAAGTCTCATCTATAGATTATACAGGTTTCACATGTGCATCTACAAGTCTCATCTATAGATTATACAGGTTTCACATGTGCATCTACAAGTCTCATCTATAGATTATACAGGTTTCACATGTGCATCTACAAGTCTCATCTATAGATTATACAGGTTTCACATGTGCATCTACAAGATTCAAGATTCAAGATTCAAGGTTTTTATTGTCACTCCGTGGTACAAGTATCACATGGGAAATTCTTGTGCTGTGGACTCCGTTTACAACATAGTACAAATATAACAGGGCATATGAGTGCAGGAAAACAACAAGAGACACAACAAGCAATAAGGCAGTAGAGTGATAAGACAAGTCAGAGACAGTGCATGTCATGTGCATACTTTAGACGTGCTTAAACATTTTAAATTTGACGTATTTGACGTACAGGTGCAAATAGCATATACCTAATTAAACATACAATTAAACATTAGACATACATAATGGTAGCAGCTACAGTACGGTACAGTACAGCTACTACACTATTTTTGTATGTTAAGAAGTCTCGTGGCCTGTGGGAAGAAACTGTCCCTCAAGCGATTTGTGCGTGCTTTTGGGACCCTGTATCTCCTCCCTGAGGGTAACAGGGAGAACAGGCTGTTGTGGGGATGGTTTGTGTCTTTGATGATCTTCAGGGACCTCCTGAGGCACCGCTGGTTATACAGTTCCTGCAGTTCTGGCAACTCACATCCTGTTACGTGCTGGGCCGCGCGTCTCACTCTTCGTAGCGCCCTGCGGTCCATGGTGGTACAGTTCCCGTACCAGGTGGTGAAGCAGCCAGTCAGCAGGCTTTCAATGGTGCCTCTGTAGAAGTCCCTAAGGATTTCTGGCCTTAGCCCAAATTTCTTCAGGCGCCTGAGTCCGTGTAGTCGCTGTTGGGCCTTTTTGACAACAGTGGCGGTGTGACCGGCCCATGTCCGGTCCTGGTGGATGTTGACTCCCAGGTACTTGAAGCTGTCCACCCTTTCCACCACTGTGCCGTTGATGGTGATTGGGGTGCACAAGTCAAGTCTTGACAAGTCTCATCTATAGATTATACAGGTTTCACATGTGCATCTACAAGTCTCATCTATATATTATACAGGTTTCACATGTGCATCTACAAGTCTCATCTATAGATCTATAGGGACTCTGCACTGATTGGTAAATTGGACTAATGAACCAATCATATCCACCTGTGCACTGCTCACTTTGCTCTCCCAAGTCAAATGCTATTCCACTGACACCAGAGCCAGTGTCAATTAGAACACATCTACTAGGAAGAATGAGTGCCAAGGGCGTGTGTGTGTGTGTGTGTGTGTGTGTGTGTGTGTGTGTGTGTGTGTGTGTGTGTGTGTGTGTGTCTGTGTGTCTGTGTGTGTGTGCGTGTGTATCTGCATATGAGTGAAGATGTGTGTATTTTTAGCGAACCCATACTGCGAACAAGGCATTGCATTTTCCACAGCAGGCCGCCCCACTGTGGGGTTTTTGAATAGCTAACACACACACACACACACACACACACACACACACACACACACACACACACACACACAACGTCTATTGACTGGGAGGCATGTGGACCTGCATATCGATGGCAACCACACACATTAGTCTTTGAAGAGTGTGTTTCATCTCTGCCATTGTTTGTAATGCCATAGTTGTGAGCCCTGGGTTTATGATGCCGTTCAGAAGTCAGTGTGCAGGTGTCTGGCAATCAGGATGCTCTGCAAGTAAGTGAGTGTGTGCGTGCGTACGTGCGTGCGTGTGTGCGTGCGCGTGTGTGTGTTTGAGAATGTCTGCCAAAGAATGCTAATCCCAACCATACAAAACTAAACGGAAACAAAAACACACAACTAGTCCATTGAAATACTTTTGACCTCATATTGCTGCACCATATTATTGCTGCCAGATGGAATTCTGTAAGCTTGTGAGAAATGTAGGGAAAAACAGACAGTCGTTCTCGTTGTTCTTTTGTAAATATAATATAAAAATATATTTGAATGAAATTACATGAATGCTGTTCATACTATCTACACAAATATTGTCATGATGTGACATGGACTGTGAAAGGGGTAGCAAATATAGGCAACCATGATGTAGGAAGAGCCGCATTTAAGATGATTTAATTTATGCAATTCATTACAATTCATATTTTTTGCTCCAAATCCATCACCATGAAAGAGGCCCAGTAGCCTAGTATTTTCTGACATTGTGTCATTCAGTTGGAGCTCTTGCCCTCAGGGCGTCGGTTCAGAGGACCAAGCGCCTCAAACTTTCTTTGGTCCCGGCTGCCATTCAGCCGCAAAACGGCAGATAGAACTCTAATTCCCTGGCTTTGCCTGTTTGCACCTTACTGCTCACTCTTGCACTTTTTATGATGCTACCTATTTGCACTTTATGATACTTGCCTTCATTGCCCTGTGCTTTTTTTGTGCTTTTATGTCTTATGTCTGTATGCTTTTAGCTGTAGTTTTATCTTGACTCTTAAGTGTTTGTTTTTAGTCCTTGTTGTTTTATGTGAGGATTTTTGTGCCTGTTTCTAGTGTTTGTGCTGCACTATGTGCGTTTTTAGATTTCCTGTCTGCAAAACAATTTCCCTGCGGGGACAATAAAACTACCTTTGACTTTGACCCTATGTGAATATTAAATGAAGGTCTTCCCATTCTAAAAGGCATTCTAGATTACTTCATTCATGTGTTTTGTGTTTTGTTTACTAGTTTGCTCTTTGTTTGTGCTTGGACGAAAAAATATGCGCCCTCTGCAGCAGTACTGTCTTTGACCTCAGGCTCCATGATGCATCTCAGCCTGCATGATGCATCTGTGCTGGTTCTGTCTGCAGCCACAGCTCAAATCAAGGACATTGAAAATCCCCCAATGTTTTTTTTTATTTTTGTATTAAGTTTATTTTGTAATAAATTACAAGCAACTGTGAACGGCAAACCCTCTCTGAATATTTTTTGAATATGGTTTTTGGGAAATAACAAACAAGGCTGTGTGAGAAACAGACAGAGCCCTAGCTCCCATTTATATACTGATGATGATAGGAAGGATATGCGTGTGTGTGTGTGTGTGTGTGTGTGTGTGTGTGTGTGTGTGTGTGTGTGTGTGTGTGTGTGTGTGTGCGCGCGTGCATGTGTATGTGTGTGTATATATATATATATATATATATATATATATATATACTAGGGCTGTCAAACGATTCATTTTCTTAATCGCATCTTTGTATCGCATGTTTAAAATGCCAATCATTCTTACCAGTAGGGCTGTGGCGATTCACTTATCTCCCGATTCGATACTATCACGATTCTTGGGTGCCGATTCGATTTATATTGCGATTCTTAAGTATTGCGATTCTACGATTATTGCGATTCGATATTACGATTTATTGCGATTTTTGTTTATTTTTTTCTTTTATTTTTTCAGTTTGTTTGCTTTTTTACACTAGATTAGAACATGGGAAAAGTTGAATCATACACTAGAGACTGTATATTATATATCATGAGTAGGGCTGGGCGATATAGTTAAAAACAGGGGCGGACTGGGATCATAATTCAGGCCGGGCATTAGA
>NC_139646.1:30053958-30058958 GCF_964638095.1 Poromitra crassiceps | reverse complement strand
AACAGGGGGGTCACGTCTACCCAAACAATTATATCATTTTTAAACAGTTATGTTTCTGTATAAATCATTACAATATGCTCCCCTGAGGTGGGGATGCATTTAGCTGCTGCCGGGTGGGGGGGGGGGGGGGGCAAAACTCGGCATAACACCCACTAGGCGGACTGAAATCTTCCTTGCCTTAAGATATGCCTATAACAGGTGCGCAATAGCAAATAGGGGATATTGCCTGTACCAAGATAGGGCCCAGACTGTAACTAGTCTCTGAAGACACACTGTGACTAGTCTCTGAAGACAAACTGTGACTAGTCTCTGAAGACACACTGTGACTAGTCTCTGAAGACAGATGTGTTGGCTCCTGCTATTGACAGATGCTCTCACCTACCATCTGTATTTTGGGGGTCTCAAAGTTGGTCACAAAATAAAGCAGGATATCCAGTCAAAAGTAGTTAACTCTTTCAATGAGATGAGGTTTCCTGGCCTGTACTCACTGTCAAGATGGTCTATAGGATCCAACTATATGACATTATATGTCTGTCTATGATTAAACTCTGCTCAGTTAATAGTAGACACCAGCTGATCACATTTAAAGTCACTCATCGTCTTCACTATTGTAAGCATAAGTTGGACAGGATCTTCCCCTCTGTCTCACCACTGTGTGATGGATGTCAGGTGTCAGAGGGTATTCTGTCTCATGCCTTCTGGTTCTGCCCTTCACTAATGGGATTCTGGGCCAAAATTGACTGGTACTCTAAGGCCTACAAAATAACCCTCCAGCCAGAGGCAGAACTTGTCATCGTCAGCTGCTCGGAGCTCTCTGAACTTCCCTACAGCTGTACAGCTGTCTCTGACACAGGGGACAACTGTTGCAACAACAACAACAACAAATAATTCTGAAGGAATGGAAGTCCCCCTCTTCACCTTCTTTTCAATTGTGTTATAGAGATGGAGAGACTCAGGTTCAGGAGGACCAACTCACTTTAAAAAATGTCAACTATCTGGGACCCGTTTCTAGCCTACCTCGATGAGGTTAGGGGCGACGGGTGACTCGCCCGGCTGGTTTCTCATGGACCCCTTGCGTGGGATCTCATGCACAACATCTCTTACAAACACATAAGCACCTTATGCGGCTGGTAGCACCACGCTGTAATATTGAATGTCGATGATGTGATGGATGTATGATTTTCTTTCTTTTCTTTTCCTGTGTCTGAGCCTGTTCGTTTTTGTTTGTGTTCTGAGAAAAATGTAAAACAAAATATTGGAAAAAAGAAGTTGCATTGCAGGTCATCTTCATATACCTAGTGGGAAAGCCTAGCGTCGATACGGCACAAGATGTCTTTTCACTTATTCCAGGCATCTCTCCAGTTTCACTCGTTTCCTCTGATCCTCTGCCTCCACAATACGACCTGTCCTGTGACTGGTGTACAGAGCTGGGCGAGCAGGGAAAGTGTGGATGCTCAACCAAGCTTGATGGCTGAAAAAAGTAGGCCACAGCTGACATTGATGTGGTCATTGGCTGTCAAAAGCCTATCAAATTTGCGTGCTTCCTTATTTCCCTACAGACGTGGCCGTGTCTGATATCGGCCTCTTTACATGTTCATACTTCTCTAAATTGCTTTAGCACTATTGATTGTGTGGAAGGTACTGTGAGGCGTGCCATGTACACAGCTATTTATATTGTATGGCCCTCATTGATTTGAGCTCAGGTGGACGTATCAGGTACTGCTGGATATGAGAGCTATCTGCTTGCTGTGGCTCGTGCTGGTGCCATGCATTTCAGGGGCCATTTATACCAACAACACCCATGTTGGCTTTGAAGATGGATGAAGGAAAGCATCCAGGTAAAATTACACAGAGAGAGAGAGAGAGAGAGAGACACACAGAGAGAGAGAGAGAGAGAGAGAGAGAGAGAGAGAGAGACACAGAGAGAGAGAGAGAGAGAGAGAGAGTGATAAAGAGCTGTCACATTGCTGACAAAATGTTTGGTTAGCAAGACTGATAGTTTAGACTGAAAGTTTAGGCTGATTGTTTAGGCTGATGATTTAGGCTGATGGTTTAGGCTGATGGTTTAGGCTGATGGTTTAGGCTGATGGTTTAGGCTGATGGTTTAGGCTGATGGTTTAGGCTGATGGTTTAGACTGAAAGTTTAGGCTGATAGTTTAGGCTGATAGTTTAGGCTGATGGTTTAGGCTGATAGTTTAGACTGAAAGTTTAGGCTGATGGTTTAGACTGAAAGTTTAGGCTGATTGTTTAGGCTGATTGTTTAGACTGATAGTTTAGGCTGATGGTTTAGACTGATGGTTTAGGCTGATGGTTTAGACTGATGGTTTAGACTGATGGTTTAGGCTGATAGTTTAGGCTGATTGTTTAGGCTGATTGTTTAGGCTGATAGTTTAGGCTGATTGTTTAGGCTGATAGTTTAGGCTGATGGTTTAGGCTGATTGTTTAGGCTGATTGTTTAGGCTGATGGTTTAGGCTGATGGTTTAGACTGATGGTTTAGACTGATGGTTTAGGCTGATTGTTTAGGCTGATAGTTTAGGCTGATGGTTTAGACTGATGGTTTAGGCTGATAGTTTAGACTGATTGTTTAGGCTGATTGTTTAGGCTGATTGTTTAGGCTGATGGTTTAGGCTGATGGTTTAGGCTGATGGTTTAGACTGATGGTTTAGGCTGATAGTTTAGACTGATGGTTTAGGCTGATTGTTTAGGCTGATAGTTTAGGCTGATAGTTTAGGCTGATAGTTTAGGCTGATGGTTTAGGCTGATAGTTTAGACTGATTGTTTAGGCTGATAGTTTAGGCTGATTGTTTAGGCTGATAGTTTAGGCTGATAGTTTAGACTGATGGTTTAGGCTGATTGTTTAGACTGATAGTTTAGGCTGATTGTTTAGGCTGATTGTTTAGGCTGATTGTTTAGACTGATAGTTTAGGCTGATAGTTTAGACTGATTGTTTAGGCTGATTGTTTAGGCTGATAGTTTAGACTGATGGTTTAGGCTGATTGTTTAGACTGATAGTTTAGGCTGATAGTTTAGACTGATGGTTTAGGCTGATTGTTTAGACTGATAGTTTAGGCTGATTGTTTAGGCTGATAGTTTAGGCTGATGGTTTAGACTGATGGTTTAGGCTGATAGTTTAGACTGATTGTTTAGGCTGATTGTTTAGGCTGATTGTTTAGGCTGATGGTTTAGGCTGATTGTTTAGGCTGATTGTTTAGGCTGATGGTTTAGGCTGATGGTTTAGGCTGATAGTAACGTATATTGTAATTTTTTTAAGAATGGTGTATATGATGGTCATTTTTTCCTGTGCGAAATTAAAAATCGTACTTATCGCCCCTTTAAGTTTAAAGAACATGTTGAATAATTGATGAATTTTAAATATTTCCTCCAGGTCTTTGACTGCGTCGTTATGCAGACTGCATGCACTCTATCCAGGTCTTAAGGGGTCAAACCCCTGTGGCGCCTCCTACAGGAGGCAATAGCAATTGGACTTTTGAATTACATGTACTGCCATAGAATTGGTCGATGGAACCTAAGGTGTGTGTGTGTGTGCGTGTGTGTGTGTGTGTGTGTGTGTGTTTGTGTGTGTGTGTGTGTGTGTGTGTGTGCATGTCGTGCGTGTGTGTGAGAGTGAGAGAGAGTGTGTGTGTGTTTATGCCACACACTGTGTTTAACGGGGGAGCGTTGCTATCTCATTCTTTATGTAATAAATCTCCTATTGATTAGTAGCAGAGGTATGAAGTCCCATTGATCCATGTGGAAGGTATCAGCTTGCTGTGGTGTGTGTGTGTGTGTGTGTGTGTGTGTGTGTGTGTGTGTGTGTGTGTGTGTGTGTGTGTGTGTGTGTGTGTGTGTGTGTGTGTGTGTGTGTGTGTGTGTGGGCTTATGGTGCCTTGTGTTGGAGAGGTCATCAATTCTCTGGAGTAGAAGATGTTGACACAGGTAGAACCTGGATATGAATAGACCTTCTGGAGGAGCTCAGAGCTTAAAAAAACAACAAGGAATCTCAAAACAACTTCCAGCCGCTTGGGGCCTGAAGGAGTGAATTTCATTTTTTCATTGACAATTTGTAGAATCCTTATAATCCTTATTTAAAGAGCGATTCAGCTACAACATGAATCACCAGAGACCATAGAACACTGTTATGACTTTTGAACAGTAAAAGCCATTTTTTTCCATGCAATTTTCAGAAAACGTCACTGTTTCATACAGTGTTGTTAACCACAGACCTTATTTCATGCCTTTAACCCGAAATTCCCATACACAAATCCCACTGCCTTCTTTAACACCTACGAGTGGGAAGTGTTAGCAGCCATGTTTTCTCTATTAGTATCCCTCATTTTGAGTCAAAGCAGTTAAGAAAGTCTCACTCAATACAGGAAAAGTTGTTGGATGATGTGATGTTTTTGTATGATGCTGAATAATAAAGACTTTCTTTTTATATATTTCAATTTTAACAAAATACAAACAAAACAAACGAACAAGCTCAGACACAGGAAAGGAAAGAAAACCCCCCAAAAACAAACATATATCGACAATAATGTGGTGCTACCATCCATATAGGGTGCTTATGTGCTTGTAAGAAATGTTGTGCGTGGGGTCCATAGGCCGCGGAACCGCCCGGGCCACACGGGCCATGGCCCGGGTACATTTCATTTTTACAATGAGTTCCCAATTTATTTATTTTATTATTATTATTATTATTATTATTTTTTTTTTTAACAATTAAACCTAATTTACTTATTACACTCGACTGGTTGGTTTTCAGATGTGATGTGAATCTAAAGTGAACTAAACAAGTCAGATCCACTATAAATGTTTTTCAGTAGATGCTGTGATGTAGCCACAAGAAAGGTGCCATATTAATGTGTTTCAGGAGATGGCGATTATAAATGGTGTTTCAGGAGATGTGTGATGTTGCTAGCTATAGGTTCTAAACAAGAAATATGGTTCAAATGTTTACAGTAGTTTTCCTTTCTTGCTGCACTACAATGTTACAATGCTG
>NC_139646.1:30033958-30048958 GCF_964638095.1 Poromitra crassiceps | reverse complement strand
ATTTACATTAACTGCTATATAATAATAACGCTCTTGCCGCCATTGGTGTATGAATGTCTGTGTGAATGTACCTACTGATTGTAAAGCGCTTTGGATAAAAGCACTATATCAATGCAGGACATTTACCAAGATGGCAGCTCGTTGTAACCAGATGTTTGACTTTATTTTTGCATCATGGTAGAAAGTGGGGACACGTCCTCCATATACAAAGTGGGGACACGTCCTCCATATACAAAGTGGGGACACGTCCTCCATATACAAAGTGGGGACACGTCCTCCATATACAAAGTGGGGACACGTCCTCCATATACAAAGTGGGGACACGTCCTCCATATACAAAGTGGGGACACGTCCTCCATATACAAAGTGGGGACACGTCCTCCATATACAAAGTGGGGACACGTCCTCCATATACAAAGTGGGGACACGTCCTCCATATACAAAGTGGGGACACATCCTCCATATACAAAGTGGGGACACGTCCTCCATATACAAAGTGGGGACACGTCCTCCATATACAAAGTGGGGACACGTCCTCCATATACAAAGTGGGGACACGTCCTCCATATACAAAGTGGGGACACGTCCTCCATATGAAGTCAATGCACGTGCTCATGAAAGCGCACCAGGACTCCGCTCATGTAGAGACCCGAGCCAACGAAACGTGCTCTCTCATCAACCCTGTTGGCAAAGCATCCAGTGATTTGTAATAGTTTCCTAATGTCAAAGGTTGTGTGTGATTTTCATCTCTTGCATCTGTAATTTGCAAGGAAAAATTAAATTCCAGCACAAATATCCCACTGCATGTTGGCTCCCCTGATAATACTAATCCTGTGTGAAGGAATGCACTTTCACGTCTTTTGGTTTTGGGGGTTTCTCGAGTTGAAGGCCTATAATGAGCAGTGCAACAACAGGGTAGTGCTGCCTATCTTCTGTGTGATACAGCCTACCCAATCACAAGACACTGTGTGATACAGCCTACCCAATCACAAGCCACTGTGTGATACAGCCTACCCAATCACAAGCCACTGTGTGATACAGCCTACCCAATCACAAGCCACTGTGTGATACAGCCTACCCAATCACAAGCCACTGTGTGATACAGCCTACCCAATCACAAGACACTGTGTGATACAGCCTACCCAATCACAAGACACTGTGTGATACAGCCTACCCAATCACAAGCCAAGCCATTTGACAGTTGCAGCATTTGAAGAATCGCAGGAGGGGGCTTCTGGGAAACCCCCCACTGTGGCAGCCCTTATCCAGCTCACACACACACACACACACACACACACACACACACACACACACACACACACACACACACACACACACACACACACACACAGTTTCTCACACACACACTCACACACACACACACACACACACACACACACACACACACACACACACACACACACACACACACACATACACAGTTTCTCACACACACACACACACACACACACACACACACACACACACACACACACACACAGTTTCTCTCACACACACACACACACACACACACACACACACACACACAGTTTCTCACACACACAGCTCCCATGGACTCCAGCTCATTAGGGTGCTCTCTTGTTATGGCGGGCCTGTGACCCACTTTTAAGGTCTGCACCTCTTAATATGAAGACATATTTCACTTTGGCCCAAGACGTAGAGTTTAGCAGTACACAGTGTGACCATGTGACACAGTGTGGCCATGTGACACAGTGTGACCATGTGACATGGTCCCATGCTTTCAGTCAATAAATGTCAACAACAGCCAAGATTATTTCATGGAAAAGTGATTCCAGAATATACAAAGGGATAATTAGAATGAGATTATTTGGACTGAGTTGTAGCTGTAGTTGCTACATGTTAGTAATAAGATTTCAGACGGAACCAGAAAAAAACAACACAACTTCAGTAATGATGAGAAATAAGAGTGTTGTGCTTTATTATTTTGTGTACTTTTAAAACAGAGTATAAATGATGCAACTCTGCCTTTAAACACCATCTTGGAAAATATCCCATCTCTAATTTTGGTGATTTGGTTTTCACCTCAGCGGTAACACTTTGCAATATGGATCAATGCTTGATAAGCACTAACTAACCCTTAATTAACAGTTTAGTCTAGTAACAGTTTTGTCTCGTGTCTTTTTGATGGTGTTCATGTTAACTAGGTATTAATTTACCTTTTGATGGTGTTCATGTTAACTAGCTATTAATTTACCGGTATACATCATTTAATATTTTTGGGTTAGTTAATGGTTGGGATTAGAATGAATATTAATCATTAACTAATGGTTAGTTAATGCTTATTAATTAAATAATAATTAATTAATTGTGAAGTTAATACTTATTAAGCATTAACTAACCATTCATTTAGTGTGCCTTATTGTAAACTGTTACCTCTTCTGCTTTCAAAACCCACATGTCAAAAATGTGCTAGAATCTAGGTGCTGAGGGGGGAAAAAACATTTGAGAGATCAAGGCCTCTATCTTCCCAAAAGCGCAAATTTTGCATTTGCGCTCGTTTAACGCCGTGCACAATGCAAATTGGGGGCGGACACAAGCGCATGCCTGTGATAATTGTACTGGACATTGGCTGCCGCATGCCGAAGCAGGCGTTTCAGCGCTAGAATGTGGGATAGAGGGCGTTACCCTTGCCCCAAGAGCTTTGAAAAGGACCTCTTACGCTCAAATACCTCTCTGCGCTGGGCGCTCTGCACAGAGATTACGGCTGCGCTCCCAGCGCAGAGAGGTATTTGCGGAGTGGAAAGTGGAATTCCTTTTCGATATGTCATTAAGCACAGCCTTGCCACGCCAAGACATCAAATTATGCTGCTAAAATTGGGTATTAGCAGATAATTCAGTGAGGCAATCAACTATAACTCACTGAGAAACTTTTATCACATCGCAAAGAGGGAAATTAATTGAGAACACTTGTGGGACAATGGACATAGGCTATTTACCTTCATAACCCGAAGGGTCATTGGCACCACAGACGATCTGTCAATAAGCTCTCTCTGTCCTCGCACTAGTGAGTACACTCTTATTACGCATGGAGAGAATTCCAGCATATTGCATGCCTCGCGCATACAACCATTGCGAGACGGGAATCTGATTGGTTTTGGTAATGCCTTGCCTGGCCACGCCTGTGAATAATTCTGGTAGTTAAGACCGCCCAAATCCCGTTTGCGCAGGCATTTTGGGGCGCAGATGATTTTTGGCAGAATTGGCACGGCTCTAATTTGCGCTTGCGACAGGTGCTGTGAACGTTTCCACATGCCGCCAAGAATTGCATCCCCAACATATTTCGGGGCTGTTTTAACTTAGAAATCAGGGAGGTCACGTCTACCAGACAATTATATCACTTTGAAACAGTTACATTTCTGTATAAATCATTACAAGTAGCTCCCGTGAGGTGGGGATGTTTTTTTTTGCTGCTCGGCGGGGGAGCAAAACTCGGCAGAACACCTGGCGGACGGCGCAAGGCGGAACACTATCGTCCGTGCATTAAGGCATACGCAAACAGTGCGCAAAGCGCTATTTAGGGACAGCGCCTGTCGGAAGATAGAGGCCATAAGGGTTTTGCTGAGTGAGCCTTGTTATCTTGCTGTCTACTAGCCTAGCAGCCAGCCCAACAAGCTACCATTAGCGGAGAGCTTATTTTGTTCTTTATCCATCGCGGCCGGGGAACTCTCTGATTCACAGAGCCTCGGACCCCGAGTTAGCACGGAGAACTCTCTGTTCGCAGAGCTCCAAAATCTGTGGATTTCTACCGCATATTTCTGGGTGCCAACAGCTCGAGCTGCTAGCTTGAACTTTTTTATTTCTTCTCCTACAATGATGTCCGTTTTATTTCCAGATTGCCCTGGCTGCCTGCATATGAGCTATTAGAAAGCCGGATCTCTTTGCTCTACTCAATCCACAACGATGAACGGCTCCTGGACTCGCGAGCACAGGATGCCTCTCGCTCTGCAGAGCCAGACCCCCCAGCCAAACTACATCAGGTGGAGGATCTGTGGAAACTGACTGAGTCCCTGGAGCTATCAAATCACTTCCCTCCGCCCCCAAACATGGGCAACTAGTGGCCGGCAGGCAAATCTGCATGTCGTAAACTGCTAGAATCTGCTGTGAAGAACCATGCGAGGACTTCAGGAAATCTCTTCACTCCGGACCCGGGAGACTCCATTGACTCCACAAAAAAATAAAATAAAAAATAAAATAAAATGGCGGCCCGGGCACCCTGGCGGCTGTTCTGGACATGTCCAGAATCTCCTATATGCTCAGTCCGCCCTTGTGACAATGAATGTCCTCACCAAATTAGTTGTACAAATGTGTGTGGATGTGTGTGTGTGTATGTGTGCGTGTGTAAGTGTGTGTGTGTGTGTGTATGTGTGTGTATGTGTGTGTGTATGTGCGTGTGTATGTGTGCGTGTGTATGTGTGCGTGCTCACGCGCCTAAAGTGCCTTGGTTGTATTCAAGTGATATTTTGACATTAAACACTCAGAGGGGAACATTGAGATTGACGGAGCGACTGTATTGTGACTGGAGGGAGCAGACTGTATTGTGACTGGAGGGAGCAGACTGTATTGTGACTGGAGGGAGCAGACTGTATAGTGACTGGAGGGAGCAGACTGTATTGTGACTGGAGGGAGCAGACTGTATTGTGACTGGAGGGAGCAGACTGTATTGTGACTGGAGGGGATTGTGACTGGAGGGAGCAGACTGGATTGTGACTGGAGGGAGCAGACTGTATTGTGACTGGAGGGGATTGTGACTGGAGGGAGCAGACTGTATTGTGACTGGAGGGAGCAGACTGTATTGTGACTGGAGGGAGCAGACTGTATTGTGACTGGAGGGAGCAGACTGTATTGTGACTGGAGGGAGCAGACTGTATTGTGACTGGAGGGAGCAGACTGTATTGTGACTGGAGGGAGCAGACTGTATTGTGACTGGAGGGAGCAGACTGTATTGTGACTGGAGGGAGCAGACTGGATTGTGACTGGAGGGAGCAGACTGTATTGTGACTGGAGGGAGCAGACTGTATTGTGACTGGAGGGAGCAGACTGGATTGTGACTGGAGGGAGCAGACTGTATTGTGACTGGAGGGAGCAGACTGTATTGTGACTGGAGGGAGCAGACTGTATTGTGACTGGAGGGAGCAGACTGGATTGTGACTGGAGGGAGCAGACTGGATTGTGACTGGAGGGAGCAGACTGTATTGTGACTGGAGGGAGCAGACTGTATTGTGACTGGAGGGAGCAGACTGTATTGTGACTGGAGGGAGCAGACTGTATTGTGACTGGAGGGAGCAGACTGTATTGTGACTGGAGGGAGCAGACTGTATTGTGACTGGAGGGAGCAGACTGGATTGTGACTGGAGGGAGCAGACTGGATTGTGACTGGAGGGAGCAGACTGGATTGTGACTGGAGGGAGCAGACTGTATTGTGACTGGAGGGTCCTCAGGACGTCATTTCCATAGCTATTGGACTATTCATAATATTAGACACACTTTTGGGAACGGTTCTTTGATTAAAGAAAGTGTTTGAGACAGAGAGAGAGAAAGAAAGAGACACACACAGAGAGAGAGAGGAGAAGAGGGAGGGAGAGACAGAGAGAGACACAGAGAGACAGAGAGACAGAGAGAGAGACACACACACACACAGAGAGAGAGAAAGAGAGAGACACACACAGAGACAGAGAGACAGAGACAGAGAGAGAGAGGGAGGGAGAGAGAGACACAGAGAGAGAGAGAGACAGAGACAGAGAGAGAGGAGAGGGAGGGAGAGAGAGAGAGAGGAGAGGGAGGGAGAGAGAGAGAGAGAGAGAGAGAGAGAGGAGAGGGAGGGAGAGAGAGAGAGAGAGAGAGAGAGGAGAGGGAGAGAGAGAGGAGAGGGAGGGAGAGAGAGAGAGCAGAAGACTGTGAGAAACAGACCTAAAGGGGCACGGCTTTGGCGCTGGACGCCTGAAGACGCGGCGCAGTTCTGGTCTATTGTATTTGGGCCCTCCCCCCTGCTCTCCCGGTCATTGCTCCACCCCCTCTGCCGATCTGGGGAGAGTTGTAGACTAGCACATGCTTCCTCCCATACATGTGCAGTCGCCAGCCGCTTCTTTCCACCTGATAGTGAGGAGTTTCATGGGCAGGGTGTAGCGTGTGGGAGGAGTTAGTCCCCATGTTTATTTCTGCTTTCTGACAGAAAAAGCTTCAACAAAAGATGAACAATGTGAGCTACAAATTCCAAACTTTTGGACAACATTACATTTATATATAAATATAATATATTACATTAATATAAGATTTGTCTTGTACCTCCTTTGTTATTAAAATGGTAAATATTGTTTTATTCTTCTGAAATAAAGCAATATTTGTCCATGTGCCGTTCATCAGTGTAAGTGTAAGTTATGCATTTATTTATTTCCAAAACATTTGGAAAAGCCCATAAATCATAGATTTATCACACAGTTTCCTCTCAATGGGAACATTTTCGCTGATACCGATAACCGATATTAACATTGCAACATCGGACCGATGGCGATATGTTAAAAAATTACCAACATCTGCCGATACCGATATGACTGCTGATATATCTGCATCCCTAATATATATATATATATATATACTGTATATATATATATATATATATATATATATATATATATATATGATACTGATATGACTGCTGATATATCTGAATCCCTGATTTCTATACAGTTGAAATGAAGATGATATAGAGCAACACAATGGATCAGTGTCGCACATGAAAAACATGGCTTGAAGAAGGGAATGAACATTTCATCAGTCAAGCTTCTGGTTCCACAGTCCGTATGAGAGTCCATCATGTCTTCTTATTGGAAGTGGCAGAAGTTCAGTGGCAGGATTTGACATTTACACTGCGGGGGGTCCTCTCACTCCTTTCTTATACTCAGACTGACTTGATGAGAGAGCAGATCATTATCTTTTAATTGCGGTTCCTTCCCTCTTTTTCCAACTTCTGCCTTGTCTTCTTCTTTCACACTTAGTTACATCTCTGTCACCAAAGGTCAGAGTGTGGAGAGTGTGATGCTGACCCTATGTGTGTGTGTGTGTGTGTGTGTGTGTGTCTGTGTGTGTGTGTGTGTGTGTGTGTGTGTGTGTGTGTGTGTGTGTGTGTCTGTGTGTGTGTGTGTGTCTGTCTGTGTGTGTGTGTGTGTGTGTGTGTGTGTGTGTGTGTGTGTGTGTGTGTGTGTGTGTGTGTGTGTGTGTGTGTGTGTGTCTGTGTGTGTGTGTGTGTGTGTGTGTCTGTGTGTGTGTGTGTGTGTGTGTGTGTGTGTGTGTGTGTGTCTGTGTGTGTGTGTGTGTGTGTGTGTGTGTGTGTGTGTGTGTGTGTGTGTGTGTGTGTGTGTGTCTGTGTGTGTGTGTGTGTGTGTGTGTGTGTGTGTGTGTGTGTGTGTGTGTGTGTGTGTGTCTGTGTGTCTCATTGGCCATGGTAACGGGTAGTCAAGTGGATTGCCTTGCAGTGGGACAAAAGACCATAAGAAGAAGAAAGAGCAGAGGAGATGCAGAGGATAGAGAGAGAAGGACGGTTAATCCTTCGCCTTGAAAGAGAGAGAGAGGGGAGAGGGAGCACTATCTTCTGTTGAGAGAGAGAGAGAAAGAGAGAGAGAGAGAGAGAGAGAGAGAGAGACAGGGGAGAGGGGGCACTCTTCTGTTGAGAGAGAGAGAGAGCACACTCTCTTCTGTTGAGAGAGAGGGGTGTATGATAGATGCAAGGCACTCAATAGTGTGCGTAAAACTGCATCTGTGCTCTGTGTGTACATGCGTGCAAGTGTGTGTGTGTGTGTGTGTGTGTCAGTGTACATATTTGAAAAAGTGTGTGTGTGTGTGTGTCAGTGTAATTTTTTTTAAGTGTGTGTATCTATGCAATGCATCTTTGTGTGCACAATCGCAAGACTCTCTCTGGGTCGAGTGTCCTCTCACTCTCTCTCTGTCTCTCTCTGTCTCTCTCTGTCTCTCTCTCTCTAGGTCGAACGTTCTCTCTCTCTCTCTGTCTCTCTCTCTGGGTCAAGCGTCCTCTCTCTCTCTGTCTCTCTCTCTCTCTCTAGGTCGAACGTTCTCTCTCTCTCTGTCTCTCTCTGTCTCTCTCTGTCTCTCTCTCTCTAGGTCGAACGTTCTCTCTCTCTCTGTCTCTCTCACTCTCTCTCTGTCTCTCTCTCTCTAGGTCGAACGTTCTCTCTCTCTCTGTCTCTCTCTCTGGGTCAAGCGTCCTCTCTCTCAGCAGGTGGTCTGGATGCCGCGCCCCACTCTCCCTACCCATAATCCTTTTCTCCCCGGGCGCCCCTCTCTCCCACAACTCGCCCCCACGCTGAGATGAAGTTATCACACTATGCACACTACCCTCGCTCAACCCCTGTGTGTGTGTGTGTGTGTGTGTGTGTGTGTGTGTGTGTGTGTGTGTGTGTGTGTGTGTGTATGTGCATTTGAAAAAAAATCACCTCACCAATTATTACTGGCTCTCTGCTGTTTTTGCATTCTGTGCTGTGGTTCTGTGATTAAGACCTGCCTATTTGCTGTATAATAAGGCCAAGCTGCTACCGACGCCCGATCTACACAGGAAAACCTAATTGGATATGAGAGCCAATGAATTCTCTCTCTCTCTCTCTCTCTCTCTCTCTCTCTCTCTCTCTCTCTCTCTTTCTGTATCTCACTATCTCTCTATCTCTCTCTCTCTCTCTCTCTCTCTCTCTCTCTCTCTCTCTCTCTCTCTCTCTGTTTGGGGAGAAGAAACACACCAATGCACAGATTTACCAGACAAAATGGCAAGAACCGTCCAATAATTGATTTGTATGGATTAGTATGGTTAAGTTATTGTTCTGCTGTCAGTTAATGTTGGTCATATTTTAATTTAAGTTTAATTAATTTGAAAATGAATGAAGAAATTAAGTTGATGGTAATGTTCCAACTAATAGTCATACAAGTCCGTTATGTGTGATATTATAATGCATATTATAAAACGGCTCTCTCAAATCAAGCAATCTGATTGGTTCACAGCCATTGTATAAATCCAATAACCGAGTCCAATAACCCATGGCCATGGGTTATTGGACTCGGTTATTGGTTGCCATGGCAACTCTCTTACTAAAAGCCTTTGGTTTAAAAAAAAAACAAATGGCGGAGACAGCTGTCAGATCCTTGTGAATCGATCTTCGCTTATAACTTTACTAATACTTCGCAGAAAATGATGTTTTGTACAAGAATAGACGCGGGCTAATGTCTTAACCCCTCTCTCGCGCGCCCTCACTCTTAACCCCGCATTTCTAAATAAGACGTAACGTTACTTGGTGTCGGCATACGGCTCTGGTGTCGGGCTTTGCAAAACGCTCTCAGCTTCTCAGCAAGCGCCACGATTGGCCAATGTCGACTTCAGTCTCCAGAACGATCCAATCAAATCACCCGCATGTCTATCTTCTTGCTAGAGGTCCCGCCTTACAGTAGTGTTTCAACTGACTCTTAAAGAAAAACCATGCCAGTCGGACTTAGAGTATTATTATTATTATATTATTATACTTGGAAACCGTTTTATAAAAGCAATATAGCACTCGAGCTGCGTGGTGTTGTGGAATATATCCCGCTGATAAGCTGTTATCCCACTCGGCCTGCGGCCTCGTGGGATAACAGCTTATCAGCGGGATATATTCTCCACAACACACTTGCTCTCATGCTATATTGCTTAATTATATTATATATTATTATATTATATATTATTATATTATTATATATTATATTATATTATATTATATTATATTATATTATATTATATTATAGTGTGATATTATAATGCAGCACTTCATTTGAACAATACAAGGAGCTGTCCATCAGCAGCACACAGACAACATAAACTAACAGTGAGGGGCTGTCTGCATAGGCTAATTAACAAATAATTCATTACAAATTAAATAACAGTATAATTGAACAGCGGAGGAATGCATTATCATACATAATAATAATAATAATAATAATAATAATAATAATAAATATAGCCGCAAGCGGCAATGGCAGGAGTTCAAGCCTTGCACAAATTGAACACCTAATAGTCCTTGAGGCAAATTTGTAGAGCACATTCAGGTGAATGTGTGGAAAAAAGTTCTTTGAAAATTGGAGAAACAGCCAGGGAGATACAAATGGGTGTGAAGTTACAGTAGGGCTGGGCGATTAATCAAATTTTAATCATGATTAAAATTCGGATTCGGGCTTTCCACGATTATGAAAACAAGATAATCAAACGATTTTGCGGCTCTTGTCACTCTCGTTCTGTCTTGTGTTGTAAATCAAGCGCACCCCTTCCTTTGCTCGGCCCCTCCCCCAAAGCCCAAAGCACACCGTTTCGTTTCAGCTCGAGTTGTGAATGACCGTCATGGTGAAAAGCCACGGCACGTTTCTCCTCCCCGGCTATTTCCTTGTTAGCACAAGAATAAGATGACAGAAGTCACAGAAAGAGAGCCGCTGGTCGAGAAGAGAGGTAAAACAACGTATGTGTTGTGGAAACACTATTTTCGCCGAGTCAGACAAACACGACCGCGCATATCTTGCATACTAGTATGCAAGATATGCGCGGGCGCGGCTGCACCCCGCAACACGACCGCTCTCCCTCTTTGTTTAATCACTTGAAATCCACTCACAAAGTTGTCTATGACCAAGCAATAAACGCTAAACGAACAAAAAGACAAAGCCCCATCTAGTCACTCCTGCCACCGCAACACAGTCATCGATTCAGGACACTCTTTACAATGCGACCGCATATTCAACAGCTAACGAGCTCACAGATAAACATTAACAATAGCCGCCCTGGGCCCGGCGCCACGAGGGGGCCTAAGGGGGCTTTGCCCCCTCAGTTCAATTGTCTGCCCCCTCACTTATATATAATGTATATAAAATAAAAATAAAAACTTTTTTTTAAAAATAGTAGGCTTTCTTGTGTTGTTATTGCGCTTTTCAGAGGTTATTATGGTTAAAAAGTCCAGAAATAGGCATAGCATAATTTATGTTTTACGATATAAAAATATCATGTAAAAAAACACACAAAAAAAAATCAGCCCCCTCCCCAGTTATAACCGCCCCCTCAGTCATTTCATCCTGGCGCCGGCCCTGAGCTGCCCTATTATGAACCTAAACGTGTTATTGTAAGTCGCTTTAGATAAAAGCATCTGCCAAATGAGTAATTTAATGTAATGTAAACGAATGTTACTCAATAGCGTTCTCATTTGGTTAGTTTTGATGAAATATGAAAGCACTAATTTGTTGTCTGCAACATATGTCCCGACTCTTTTCATTTCACTTAACACATTCAGTGCCACAGCGCTTCAGTAAAATTGTCTGGAGCCTGTGCCAGATTCACTTCCATTCAGTTGAAAACAGCTATAGAATTTTTTCTATTATGGCTATATTAACGGGGCTGGACTTTAATGAAAGATTGAACACTCCTGCTTCTTCCAAAGAAGAAATTTTGTTTCTAGACAGTTCCATTATGAAATTACAGCCTCTCAAAAAAGTGCACTTTCAAGGGTTTTCTGTCGTTTTTTTTTTCTTTCCAAGATATAGCCCCTTTTATGAATACCTTTTGCACTCTAATTTCGAGCACATTCACTGACTCTGGCTGGTGTTTTCTGATGTGGTGGCGTGTGGTGTGGTTTCTGTGCAGCCACACACCCCTCTCCACCTCTGAGCTGCGGGCTCCTCCCACACGCACAGAGTTTGCTTTCTCGACTCCGTTTTTGCCCCGGACAGATCCCAGCTTTGCTGCGCGCATCATTTCCTTGATGGGCATCAAGGAAATGATGCGCGCTGGCAAACGCGACTGAACGAAAAGGCTTGGCCCGTTCGGCTTCAGATGCTGGCTTTCTAGGAAATCGTGTGGAGATAGATAGAAGCATAAGAGCTCAGTTGTGAGCGCGGATGCAGCCGAGCCCACTCTCGCTGTAGACGGAGCAATATATACGGCTCTGGCAGAAAGCATGCATCGGTTTCCACGGCTTTCTCCGCTGTCTCCTGTACAAAGTAAAGGATCTGAGGTGGGTGGAGCAGCTCCTGTGACGATGTTTAAGGTGGCGCCGTGTGATCCCTTGAAGGGATTCATGCTCACTGGCTGGGTACGACCTTAAACAGCAGAATTATGGAATAATATGAATTATGATTTTAGGACGTCCACAGACGTCCTTGGCACTGAACGTTACTTTTTTTTAGGACGTGCACAGACGTCCTTGGCACTGAATGTGTTAATTAAACAACGGTAAATAAATACCGTTTTCACTGATTGATCACAGATCACACGTCATTTTCTGTGAGGTTTAAGGACTACTAGTTCAGATGTTTACCAACATATTGAATGTAGATTAATAGTTGCAGTTTGTTGTGGCAGTTCACTGTAACATAGTAGGCCTACACTGTATATTTATTTTAGTTTTTATTTTATTTCTAAATCTTTGCACTTTCATTATGTATTTTCACTTATTTATTTTCAATTATATCTCAAATCCAAAGACATCCAATGTTAAAAAGAAAAGCCAGTGTCAATGTTCAATAAATTCATGATGTTCTCAATGTCAATGAGTAATCATGTTAAATAATCGTGATCTCAATATCAATCAAAATAATCGTGATTATGATTTTTGCCATAATCGAGCAGCCCTAAGTTACAGCATATTTTATGTTAGGCCACGCCCACTAGTTACTGTGGCACCCCCTTTTGGTCAAACCGCGAAATAACATGTCAGAAATGCCATTCCAGATGAGGCTGAGAAGTTTGCAACCGATTAGGCGAATGGACTTGATTTACCGCTATTACATGCTTACACCATAGACCCCGCCCAATTTCACCAATGATGACAAAACTTCTGATTTTGACTAGGACATCCTCCTTGATATATATGCCAAGTTTCACGATCATTGGACAAACAGGTGCAGAGTTATGGCCTTTTGTGTGTTAGGCCACGCCCATTTCTGGCAAATGTGTTTTCCAAACTTTTCAAAATATCTCAAACATTTTCCAGATGGACCTTAAGGGTCCTTGAGGCAGATTTGTAGAGCAGGTTCACCTGAACATCTGGGGAAAAAAAGTTTGAAAATCGGACAAACGGCATGGAAGTTATGGCCTTTAAGGTAAAACCTTCTATTATAGCACCATCTAAAGGGCGATTCGAAAAATCTTTCTTGAGCAGTAACCAGCCACCAATATCTGTCATTGTGCCAAATTTCAGGTCTCTGCCATTTACCAACTCACGGGAATTTGTGTCGAGGCAGATGAACAAGAATAATAAACCAGCACAAAAACAATAGGGTTTCAGCCCCTTCGGGGCTTGAACCCCTAATCATAATAATAATAATAATAATAATAATAATAATAATAATAATAATAATAATAAGTCTTACAACCACTTATACATGTGATACATATACATTTTCAAATGTTTTGGAATGACGTAACAATTTATCACCCGACTATATCACCATTTATTCGACAAATTATGCTTGTCAGTAAATATGTATCGTGACGTGTAGGTTAACGAAGATCGTTCCGCCTCCAGTCAGCATTTAATCTTTTTTGCTATATCCCATTTGAATTCAGCTTTCCTAAGTTGAGTTGTAATAATCTATAAGTAAAAGTACTTTGTTGCAAGAACGATCTGGAGATTTACTGTGAGTGAAAAATGTTACTTGGGCATCTCCAAACGCCTGAAAAAACATCTTCCCAAATCTCTCTTAAAAAGAAAGGGGTAAAACATGGAGAATTTAATCCGGAATGCATGAAAGAAGATTCTCTTCGTTAACCAATTATCCCCCCCCCCCCCCACACACACACACACACACACAGACACACAGAAAGAGGTTGAGCAAAGACCAGAATCCAAAAGCGCAGATGAAAGACACCAGTAAAGAGCCAAAAGGTAAGAATAGATTGGACATGAAGAGTTTGCGAGTTAAATTCTTCAGAGGATAGTAAGCCAAGAAAAGCCAAGAAAGCAAGACAGAATAGAGGGGGAAATAAACAAGGAAACAAAGATAAGAATAGAAATTGTAGAGAGAAAACTCTATGGAGATTTGCTGTGAATGCCAAATGTCACCTGTAACATATCCAAAGCCTCCACTTGTCCTAGTTTGGGTTGAAATGCAAAAGCAGCCTTTTAAAGCTGCACTCGTCTTCTCAGCCTAAATTACAAAGTGTAGCTGCAACATCCACTCAACTTCCATTGACTGGATTTACCCAGATGATCTTCTGCTGAAACCTTCTCCAGAAGGAAGGAAGAAAGAGCTTGAACAAATGCTGACAAGAGGTAACATGACGCCTTGTCACGATATATGATATATACCGATATACGATATATACCGAATATAGGAATCAGAAAACCTCTTCAAGTTATGTTAAACATACCATACAAAAAACCTACTTAAACTTGATGATGCTCTCTCTCCCTGAGACAATCCTGACAATAGCCACCACAACCAAGGACAATTTGGCCTATTTCACAATTTGCAAAACAAAGAAATAAAATGTAGTCTCAGTCTCTGTCCACAGTGATCATGTGACGTGTCTCTGTCCACAGTGATCATGTGACGTGTCTCTGTCCACAGGGATCATGTGACATGTCTCTGTCCACAGTGATCATGTGACGTGTCTCTGTCCACAGGGATCATGTGACGTGTCTCTGTCCACAGGGATCATGTGACGTGTCTCTGTCCACAGTGATCATGTGAGGTGTATATGTCCACAGTGATCATGTGACGTGTCTCTGTCCACAGTGATCATGTGACGTGTCTCTGTCCACAGGGATCATGTGATGTGTCTCTGTCCACAGTGATCATGTGACGTGTCTCTGTCCACAGTGATCATGTGACGTGTCTCTGTCCACAGTGATCATGTGATGTGTCTCTGTCCACAGGGATCATGTGACATGTCTCTGTCCACAGGGATCATGTGACGTGTCTCTGTCCACAGTGATCATGTGACGTGTCTCT